>NC_136959.1:12207255-12317255 GCF_032717465.1 Coenobita brevimanus
CCAGCACCCATGCACTCACACCTACGCACATCTACGCCCATACCCACACACATTTACAACCAAAATTAGGACACTTCTACGTGATTCTATCAAGTTTACTGTCACCCTTTGTCCAATGCCCTACCATTTCACAGGCATTGATATATGTAAACACCCACACCTGTTTTTAGCTGCTCAGTTCACTAGTCACATTCAGAATAAGCTTTTCTCATATAGTTTACATTCCTGTTAGTTATATCCATATTCAGAAGTCAACTGTACTCACTTTAAAATATAAGCACACCAGCCAGTGGCGGATTAAGGGTGTCTTGGGCCCAGGGCGGTGAGGCAATCATGGGCCCCCCTGACAGGTCACACACACACACACACACACACACACACACACACACACACCTTATCGAAAATCAGAAATACGACTGGCAGTCTGGCAGACTCTATGGGCCCCCTTTGGGCCTGGGCCCATGGCTGCCGCCCCTAACGCTCCCCCCTTAATCCGCCACTGACCCAGACAAAACCCTCCCCCAAATACACCCACAGCATAAAACCCCAGACTCATTCAATGTCCGCTGCTAATATTTCTATCTGTCTATCTATAGCCCGACGCCCTAATTCCGCAAAGGGTGGCCGCAGACAAAACGCCTCCAAGTCGCTCTGTCACCCACCATTTGACTACCCTCCCCCCAACTCACTCCCCCCCCTCATATACCTCTCAACTCCATCCCTCCACCTCATCCTCAGTCTACCCCTCCCTCACCTACATACACCCTCTTAGTCAGTCGTTCATTCTCCATTCTCTCCACATGCCCAAACCATCTCAGTGTATTTCGCCTAATCTTCTCAACCACATCCACATCACTCCACAACGTTCCTTCACTTCTTCATTCGTCAACCTGTCCCTCCATGTCACTCCACATGCTCCTCTCAAGTAACTCATTTCCACTGCTCTCACTCTTGACTTGTTCCCCTCTTGCAAGTTCCACGCCTCGCTTCCATACGTCAAGGTAGGGAGCACAATACTATCATGCAGTGACTTCTTAACTTCCATACTCACCTCCCTATTTCTCATCACTGCTTTCAGTGAACTAACAACCTTCCTTCCCTGCTGTACCCTTTCATGTACTTCATCCCTCAAAGTTCCATCCTTACTCATCACACTACCCAAGTACTTGAATGCACTCACATTCTCCATATCCTCACCATCCAACCTCACTGTACATTCTGTGACTTCATTCCTCTCAAACACCATAACTTTACTTTTGTTTATATTAACTTTCAGCTTCCTCCTCCTACACTCTGTCCCAAATTCATTCACCAAACCTTGCAACTCCAATTCATCTTCACTCAACAATACTGTATCATCAGCAAACAGCAACACCGGAATCTTCCAAATCTCACCTTCATTCATTAGAGCCACCCCCACATCCACTGCCCTACCTTGCACCTCCTTTACAACCCCATCCATGTATATATTAAACAGCCATGGAGACATCACACAACCCTGTTTCAGTCCTACATTGAGATCAAAGAACTCACTCAGCTCGCCATCCACTCGCACCGTAGCCCTGGCTCCTTCTTACATACTCTTCACAGCACTCAACAATTTCCCCTCCACTCCATATATTCTTAATACCTTCCACATACCTTGCCTATCTATTCTGTCATAAGCTTTCTCCAAGTCCATGAAGGCAGCATACACTTTCTTTCCCTTCTCTAGATACTTCTCCACTAAACATCTTAGAACAAATATCTGATCTACACACCTTTTTCCCTTCCTAAATCCCCCTTGTTCTTCTCCAACAAGCTCCTCTGTCATATGCCTAACCCTATCAATGAGTATTCTACCATATATTTTTCCAGTCACACTAAGAAGACAAATACCCCAATGGTTACCACATACTTCTCTCTCCCCTTTTCCTTTGTACTGTATAAAGGAACAATTATACCTGATTTCCAGTCCTCTGGAACCCTTCCCTCTTCCCAAGCCAATCTACACAACTTCCATATCCACTCCACAACAATTTCACCCCCATACCTCAGCATTTCACCACACACTAAGTCAATTCCTGGAGCCTTTCCCAACTTGATCTTCATTGCTTCCACTACTTCCGCCCTACTGATCTCTTCCTTCCTCCTCTCATCTCTTCTTCTCCCAGCCATTCCCCAACCACTTATACTCGCACTACTCTCACTTTCTACATTCAACAAATCCTCAAAGTGCTCGTTCCATCTCCTCAATTTCTCTCTCTTCTCCACCAACAATCTATTATTCATATCTTTCATTCCCTTACTATTTCCCCTTTCACACTGTCTTACTTTCTTTACCTCCTTCCAAAACAATTTCTTACTTTCCCTCCATTTCACACTCAGATTCCTCCCAAACTCTTCATCCACTTTCTTTTTACTCTCCGTCACCAGTCTCTTCACCTCCCTTCTCCTGCTTACATATACCTCCCTCTTCTCTCTCTCATCTTCTCCCCTACCTCTGCTCGCTAACCATTCACTATATGCCTTCTTCTTTTGTTCCACAGCTCGTTTCACCTCATCATTCCACCATGCAGTCCCTTGCACACCCTTGCATCTCCTCCTTACTCCACAAACCACCTCACATGCAGAGCCTATCTCTTCTGTGAATATCTTACATACATCTTCCTCCCCTTCCATCTGCTCTAGCTCATACCTTCCCGATCTTTCTTCCACTATGCTCTTATACTCTGCCATTTTCTCACTCTCTTGCAATTTCTCCACTCTTGTCAGAGGAGCTGTTTCCTCCTGTCTTCCCCTTCGTCTCCTCAACCATTTTCTTTGCGGCTTTACCTTGGCCATCACTAAGTGATGGTCAGAGACTCCATTCCCCCACCCTCTCCACACTCTTGCATCCAACACTGGTCTTCTCATTCGCTCATCCACACACACATAGTCTATCATTGCTAATATTTAATTGTGAATATTTAATCATTCACTTCTTACTGAACTATACTCTCATTCCCGCGAGTGATGCTTTACGGCTACATTACAGCACCAGCCACACCGTATGAAACCCACAGTCACACAACAAAAGGCACACCACACCACAGCCAAAGCCACACCACATCAATAAAAGCCAAACCACAACACAACAACACATCAAACCCATAAGTCCACCACACCCACAGCCTCACCACATCTGCACCCCCACTACACCCACAGTCACACCACACCCACAGACACACCACACCAAAGCTAAACCACAACACAGCCACATCCCACCGCACCCACAGACCCACTACACTACAACCTAACAGACCACACCTATAGCCATACCACACCACATCATATCACACCACACCCACAGTCAAACCACACCACACCACGCCACAGCTACTATACACTGCACCAGAGCCACACCGCACCACACCACACCACATCTACTATATCCCGCACCACAGCCACACCAACATACCACACCACAGACACACCACACCACGCCATACCACACCACAGCTACTACATCCTGCATCACAACCACATCAACATACCACACCACAGACACACCACACCACACCACGCCACACCATACCACACCACAGCTACTACATCCTGCATCACAACCACATCAACATACCACACCACAGACACACCACACCACACCACACCACACCACAACTACACCACACTGCACTACACCACACCACAGCCACACCCCTGACCCACACGTCAGTAGGTCTAAGTTAATTGAATCCTTCTGGTCGTTCTCTTCTTGGAGGAACGTGACCTACCTACGAATTAATGATGCTTTTCCAGGGAAGTCTAAATCTTCCTCACCGTCCCACCTCACTGTTAAGTTAATAGCGTCAAGAAAAAGGAAGCAGGAAGGGAAGAAAAGAGAGAATGTAACCAAATTTCTTCCAACGACTAGAATATGAGTTAGAACCTCAATTTCGTTTATTTTCCTTCTCCATTCTTTTCCTGGCGCTGTTTTCTCCACGCCTCTCATCATTCGTCCTGTGACCTTTCCTTCATCTGCTCTTGTCCCCTTCATAATTCCCTCAGCTCAAGCGCGTTTACATTGTACTGGCTATGTCAGACGATTTCTTCACGTTTATGAATTAGCTTCGGCTGAAGCGACAACAGATTCCTTACGTTATTTCAGCCGTATAACGGTTTACACACACACACACACACACACACACACACACACATATATATATATATATATATATATATATATATATATATATATATATATATATATATATACAAATTATGACATTCTGGCGATCGTGGACATCGCAACTTCCAAAGAAGTAATGAAAAGAATGTGATAAATACTCTCCCAAACATAATCGATCACGAATTTCAGTCCTCCTCATCACATCATCAGGTACTAAACACAGTATATCGGTATATATATTCTTTATATATATATTCTTTATATATTTATCCTTTAAGTCTCTTTTTTCTTCTTTACAGACTCCGTAGTACTCACATCGGCTAACTCAGACCACTGAGCAGAAAGGAGTTATTTTTCTCATCACTTCATAGTATCTAGAGCACCGTTTCTCAGACTGGGAGCCATGGCTCCCAAGGGGACCACGGCAGGATTTTACAGGGCTATGGTGGGCTGCGAAATTTTTTTTCCTGCCCAGTTCCGTCACTTTGCACATATGGCAACGTTGCCCTGTGTTTAGTTTGGCAAAGCCGCGCAGCAATGAGCCATATCGGATGCCAGGTTTAGTATTCATCACAATTATTTACTTTTTTTATGCTTGACTATAAATATAATACTTGACTATCTATATTTTACATGGATTGAAAGAATAATAGAGACATAGAGGTCATATAGTTTTCGCTGCCTTAGCTTAAATAAATATAAAAAGGGGCCATACCACTGTCTTTACTTCGTCACTCGTCTGCTGAGAGAGAGAGAGAGAGAGAGAGAGAGAGAGAAGATACTCTCTACACTTTGCTAAAATTAGTTATATGTTGATTTAATGAAAATGCGGTACGTCTTAGGGGTGGTACATGACTGCTCGTTGAGAACACTTATCAGTAACATATGTTGTAGGCCTATACTACTTTCCCTGTCATTTCTTGTCATTGCTCCCAGACGTACGATTCAATCAGCTGTGTTTACAGTCGGCAATGGCGCATCACTGGGTCAGTTGCACAGACTGTCTGAGATTATTCACGAACAACAAAGTAGACCCTTAATATGACAACTGTGGGAAATATTTTCCCCCAGAGCAGTTGCGCTCTCTAAATTTATCATAGTTTATCCCTGGTTAAAGGCAGAGGACGTAGAGACTGTTGTTAATTATTCAAGCGGTTTTAATAACTCAGAAACGACGTTCTCTTTAATAATTCTTGTTATTGATAAATTAAATGCTACTGCATTTAACCCCCGTGGACAACTATGCATTGTAAATACATGTAATTATGTGGTATTTTCCACTGACCTAAGCTGCGTCTGCGCGATAGGTGACGTGGCAAGCAGGGAAAGATTCCCCTGTTAAGGCAGATGTGGAATTAAGATATTTACATAGTTAAAGGGAATAATTGGTCTAACTTTAGTTTAAGTGGAACTAAGATTAATTTGTTAGATTTGCCCTGTACATATCATGATGTAATTTGACTGTATTTAGTACTGTAAATAACTAAAAGTTGGCAACCTACCATTCTATGAGGGAGGTAGAAGTAGAATTGCCGCGTTCACTCACTCTGCTCCTAGCTTTCGTGGAGTTAGCACGTTGTACATACACACCATAAGGACGCTTGCTTGCCCAAGCAACTCTACCAGGCAGCCTCATCGTCATCGGTTAACGATCACTCCCTCTTCATATAGCTAAGTATCCTTTACGAATTGGCCAATTCAAGGGGGGATTAGCGAAGAGATAAGATAGAAGATAGTATTGTAGGTGAGTTAAATTTATTTTACGTATCACCTAACTCTGAGACTTGTTTGACGTACTTAGACAACTTTAGGGAGGAGTAACGACCTACGAGTTGTGTAGCGAGAAAATTCTTACATAGCGGTGCTCTGGTAGGGATACCGACTTGTATACATTAAACTATTTTCACATTGTGGTGTCCAGAAAGAGGGCCCCGATTGGTTTAACAGAATTACTCAACATTTTTCACATTTGTGGTGCCCCGAGTGAGGAAAACCGATGTGTGCCGAGGCGCTGAATGTGTTTAAAGTTGCTTTTGTGGGGCATAGTTTACTACCACATTCGGTTGAAGTGGAAGACGTGGACGTACGTGTCTATAGGGCTCCGGGAGGAAAGACAAGCTTTTTCTCTGAAGATGAAAGGCTGAATGCCGTACTAGACTGGGAGCATGACCGTACGGTCCTTTTCCTTGGAGGAAATGATATCCATGAGGACGTGGAGGTCAATGAAGTTGTGGAGAATATTTTAGCAGTGGTAGGAGCCATAGAGGGCTCTTGTAAATCCTCAGTAGCCATAACCCTCCTCGAGCCAAGGAACCTGCCATATGGCTCTCCAGTTTGTTATGGAACATATAAATTAGTTAGCAGAGCTGTAAACCGAAGTTTGCAATGGGCCAGGAAGGGAAGGGATTTCATACATTTTAATGCCAAGCCCTTCCAAGCAATGTTGAAATCTGATGGTATACATTGGAACCATCATGGTAGGGAAGCGGTTCTGCAGAAATTTATAAATTATGTAGAACATAAGAAAGGAGAGTTCTATGCTGTACAAGCTATGGGTGGGCCTATGGAGTATTGAGGTAATAAATTCTGAGCTCTGGGAATATGGGTGTTTTGGCAATTGAGTGTGGGGATGAAATAAAACCCTTGAGGTTTAATAACCCTGGGGAATAGGTTAAAAGTATAGACCTAATCCCTACACTCCTCAAAATTAAACTAAATAATTGGCTGAGCTGTAATGAATATTACAAAATTGGGAGAGGGGATAATTTGCACAATGAGGACTTAATCCCTAACCTCTTCAAAATTTAAAATAATCAAATCATTACTACGAGTAAGTTGAGGTAAAATTGTGGTTGGAATTCATAATTAAATTATTAAATTAGAACTTCGTCAACATGTCTGTTTCTTTATTGCAAAGATCTTCTAGTAGTAAGGCAGGATGGGTAACTAGAGCCATAAATGATTGTAACCAGTCGTTGGACCAAATACCTCTGTCCAAGGAGAGAATAAATAGTCTCCTAAATATCCTGAAAGATCGATGGAGTAAGTACGAAGAGAGTTACTTAACTTTAGAAGCGGCTATAGTAAAGGCTGAGAATAAGGAACTCTTAGAGTCAGAAACTACGAAGTTTGAAGACAAATTAGAAGAATACTTAACTGTAGTAAAGACACTAGTCAAAATTAGCTGACACTGCCGCGGAAACACATGTTGTGGCACAGCAGAGTAGAGCTGTGTTACCACAAATAACGCTTCCGGAATTTGATGGAGAGCAGAACTGGAAATCCTTCTGGGATCAGTTCAAATATTTGGTACACGATAGAACAGATCTCCCTAAAGTCACCAAACTTACTTATTTGTTAGGACAGGTCAAAGGAACACCATATCAACTGATAAAAGAATTACCAGTAGAAGAAAATAACTATGAAGTGGCTTTGACCATCCTTAGACAAAATTACGAAGACAGGGAGCAAGTTATAAATCGTTTATTAAAGGCTCTAATAGAATTACCCATGCCTAGGCACGATTTTGATTCCTTGCAAAAATTTAGAATTGCAATAAGTTGTAAATTAAGGGCCTTAGGTACTTACGAAGATATTAAAACATCAGATTGGGTGCTTTCAAGAATTGTGTCCTTAAAGCTACCACCGAAAACCAAGGATGCTTTGTATGGTAGGTACCAGAAGGATAATTTCTCCTGTGAAGAGATAGAGGAAGGCTTGATGCAACTCTGTAAACATTTGCAAGGAACATTAAACACTTCTGAGGTCAAACAGAAGACTGAAGTAAAGAAAAAACCCACTAACCAATTAATTGGGAAAGTTAAGTCAGAGAAGACTAAGTATGTGCCTAAAGAAGAGATAGGTACTTTCCTTAGCTCCACAAAGGCCGAGGATAAAGTATTAAAGATCAGGAATAGACATGCTGAAGATATTAAGGAAATAAAACCTTCCATGGTAAAAGACAGGAAAGTTTGTGTCTTTTGTGGTGAACAACATTCCAGTGTATTTTGTCAACACTACCCTGATTATGCTTCTAGAGTAGGGAAGCTTCAGGAACTGGGGTGTTGTATAATCTGTATGAACTCCGAACATACTGCCGCGGACTGTAAGACTAAATTAAATCTTTGCTTTAAATGCAAAAAGGATCATCATCATAGTGCTTTATGCCCTAGGATGAAAATTGAGGTTCCTAAACCTGCAAGCGTCAATATGACAATTGCAAAAGGGCATGCTCCATTAGTAATGCCAGCTGCAGTACCAATAGCAGATGTGAAAGTATTGTTTGAGAATAGAAACCAATTGGTATGTACCCTGTTTGATACGGGTGCTCAGAAAACCTTCATTTCTGCCGACATTGTGAAGAAATTAAAGTTACCAGTTATCGGCAAGGTAAATCTAGCCATTACAGGATTCTTGACAACTAAGAAGGCTCAGTCTTTTGATTTAGTTAGACCTGTAATACAATTAGGCAGATATAAATGCCGTATAACAGCAGCTGTGCTTGATACTATGGAGACAAGTATATACATAAAGGGATTGAAGGAAACCTCTGATCATTTGCAAAGCTCAGGGATAAAGTTGGCTAAACAGAATGTTGAATGAGATACTGTGGGTCCCATAAAAATGATAATTGGTTCTGATTATTGTGGAAGATTCCTACATAGGACTTTCAAAAGGAATAGGGTGCAGTTGTTCAAGAGTCCAGGAGGTAACCTTATTATGGGTCAGTTGCCTTTTCCAAAACAAGTTAAAGGAGAGGCCAAACTAGTAGACTCAGTCTTTGTTACCCCCACACAGTCATTGATGGTAGCTAGAATAGGTGCAGAATTAGAACCTACTCAGATAAATGACTTGTTGGATGAAAATATTGAACCTGTACACAAACTGTGGGACCTAGACAGTGTAGGTATACACTCTGAGAAACCAACCCCTGAAGATAAAATAACATTGGACTTGTATAATCAGTCTGTGGAATTTAAGGATGGACAGTATTGGGTAGGATTACCATGGAAACTAAACCATTCAGAGTTACCAACAAATTACCAAGCAGCTAAAGCTCAGTTAAATTCTCTTCTAAGAAAGTTGAGAGATAAACCAGAACATCTGATCCTATATGATAATATAAGGGATCAATTGAAGAATAAATTTATAGAAGAGGTAGAATACCCTGTTAACCACAAAGAAGGACACTACTTACCACATCATGCTGTAAGCAAGGATTCAGTAACTACTCCCATAAGGATAGTTTTCAACTGTAGTAGTAAAGCGTCCAAGGGATCAGCTAGCTTGAACGATTGCCTATACTCTGGACCTACACTAACAGAGAAGTTAGGGAATGTGTTACTAAGATTTAGAGAGAAACCTTACGCTTACACAGCAGACATTAGTAAGGCTTTTCTCAGAATAGGACTAAGAGATGAGGATAGGAAATTTACAAAATTCCTCTGGCCTCATGATCCTCAAAATGAGGATAGTCCATTGAAAACTTACTGTTTCCGATCGGTGCTCTTTGGCTCTTGTGCTAGTCCTTTCCTACTTTGCAACACTTTAAAGCATCATTTTGAAAATGCCAAATGTCCAGAAATAGGGCAGGCTTTTTATATGGATAATTTGCAAGGTGTTGCTGATACAGAATCGGAAGCCTTGAAGGCTTATGAAGTAGCCAATTCCGAATGTGGGAAGGCAAATTTGCCGTTACAGAGCTGGAATACAAATTCACCGCTTTTGAGGAATAATATACAAGAGGACTATTCAGATTCTGACATTCCCAAAATTCAAAATGTGTTAGGTCTTAACTGGGATACAACAGCTGATGTAATAAGTTTGAAACCAATTAAGTTCTCTGATGTCACTCTCACCAAGAGGTCCTTGTTAAGTCAGGTTTCCAAGCTATTTGACCCTTTGGGATTTGTCAGTCCTATAGTTATTAGGGGCAAATGTTTAGTACAGGAGGCTTGGCGAGAAAAATTAGACTGGGACACTGAATTAGGTGAGACGTATGTGGAACAATGGGAACAGATTAGAAAGGAGTTTGAAACCATATCAAGCATATGTATTCCCAGGAAAATAAACAGTAATGAGAAGTCGCACTTACACATATTTTGTGATGCTTCTCAAAGGGCCTATGGAGCAGTAGCTATTGCGCAACAGGAGAGGATAGTAAGATTACAATGTCCAAAGCCAGAGTTGCGCCAATTAAAGAAAGAACCCTATCTCAAATGGAATTGGCTTCCATAGAAGTAGGAACTAAATTGGCCAGGTATATAACCACTACTCTTGATATTCAGTTTGAGGATATTTACATATGGACTGACAGTGAGATTTGTCTTTACTGGATAGGGAAGGAAGACAGTAAAATTCCTTTCGTCCGTAATAGAGTGAAGACTATTAAAGAGCTGTTTTCCAAATTTAAATTCATGCATGTCCTCCAAACAGAATCCAGCTGATCTGCTCTCGAGAGGTTCGACCGTAAGGAGATTGATCAAAGATAACTTGTGGTTTAAAGGTCCTAAATGGTTACTCACTAAGGATTGGCCTGAACAGAAACAGTACAGTATTGCTGAGATTAGTGTAGTGAATTTGGATCCTGTAGTACCTGAGCCAGAAGTAATTGACATCAGCCGATTCTCATCAATAAGACAACTTCTAAATACTGCTAAATTGGTTGTTGAATTTTTTAATAAGAAGGTGGGGTTTCAGAAATTAGATCCCCTAGAATACTGGCTGAAAAGAGTACAAAGAAATTCTTACGGGGAAATATATAAACTTTTAGGCCAAGGCACTGGAAAAAGGAATAAGCTGATGAAGAATTTAGGCTTGTTCTTAGACGGAAAAGGTCTGATAAGATGTCGAGGCCGGTTGGTAAAGGCTGACTTGCCCATCCAAACCAAACATCCCATTTTATTACCTAAGAGTGGGTGCTTTGTACAACTTATTATAAAGGAAGCCCATGATTCCACTGTACATGGAGGTGTACCGCAGACCTTAGCCCAAATTCGGGAGAGGTACTGGATTCCTAAGGGTAGACAGGTTATTAAAAAATATCTCAAAAACTGCATCATTTGTAGGAGGTATGAGCAGAGACCTTTTAACTACCCTGGACCACCAGCCCTACCGAAGGAAAGGGTGTGCATAAGTCTGCCCTTCCATATAACAGGAGTGGACTACACAGGGGCTATAACTGTTACGGGTGAGGAAACTCCCCATAAAGTTTACATTTGTTTATTTACTTGTGCCTACACAAGGGCAGTCCATCTAGAATTAGCGGAAGACCTAAGTTCAGAGACATTCCTCAATGTCTTTCGCAGATTTGCTGCTAGAAGGTCTTGTCCTGGCAAGTTAATAAGCGACAACGGAACTAATTTCGTTGGAGCAGCTCCCATACTGTTGAACATAATGAATGACCCGAAGGTTAAGTCGGCGCTGGGAATCAGAAATTGTATTTGGCAGTTCACAGCTCCAAGAGCTCCATGGCAAAATGGATTTACCGAAAGAATGATTGGTATTGTCAAGAACTGCCTGAGGAAAACATTACATAGAACTAAGATCACGAGAGAAGATTTAAGAACAGTAATAACTGAAATTGAAACCAGGATTAATAATAGGCCTCTGACTTATCAAGATGACACTAGCGACTCACTAGAGGCCTTAACACTGGCTCACATGTTATATGGCAGGAAGCTCTATCCGATGCCTTGTGTGGATATCCAGGAAGAAGTTGATGATCCTAACATAGAAACTAATGATTTAGGACAACACCTTCGGGAGGGATATCAACATCTGAAAAGGGTGCTGGATACATGGAATAGACATTGGAGTGAAGAGTATCTTTTGAGCCTACGAGAGAGGTTTTATGGAGCTCAAGCTGCCAGCAACAAATCAGTTATTAACATAGGAGATGTGGTCTTAGTGAAGACTGAACAGCCAAGATCCCAGTGGCCATTAGCTAAAGTGATCTCCACACACCCAGATTCTGAAGGGGTG
Organism: Coenobita brevimanus; assembly: GCF_032717465.1. Classification (NCBI taxonomy): domain Eukaryota; kingdom Metazoa; phylum Arthropoda; class Malacostraca; order Decapoda; family Coenobitidae; genus Coenobita; species Coenobita brevimanus. Next base: position 12,219,389 of record NC_136959.1, read on the forward strand.
CTGAGACTCGTAAAAATAAAATGCAGGGGACATACCAGTATAAAAACTATTGATAAACTGGTACCCCTTGAGTTAGCAACCACTCCGGATCCAGAGAATGGTGAAGATCAAACGGGTCAAGAGGCGCGACCTAGTAGGGCCGCAGCATAGGGTTCTCGAGAATTATGGAGGGAACTCTTGGCTAAGGGTCATATTACATGATACAACGTATCATTTTCCGCCGGCCCCAAAACTGTGGGAAATATTTTCCCCCAGAGCAGTTGCGCTCTCTAAATTTATCATAGTTTATCCCTGGTTAAAGGCAGAGGACGTAGAGACTGTTGTTAATTATTCAAGCGGTTTTAATAACCCAGAAACGACGTTCTTTAATAATTCTTGTTATTGATAAATTAAATGCTACTGCATTTAACCCCCGTGGACAACTATGCATTGTAAATACATGTAATTATGTGGTATTTTCCACTGACCTAAGCTGCGTCTGCGCGATAGGTGACGTGGCAAGCAGGGAAAGATTCCCCTGTTAAGGCAGATGTGGAATTAAGATATTTACATAGTTAAAGGGAATAATTGGTCTAACTTTAGTTTAAGTGGAACTAAGATTAATTTGTTAGATTTGCCCTGTACATATCATGATGTAATTTGACTGTATTTAGTACTGTAAATAACTAAAAGTTGGCAACCTACCATTCTATGAGGGAGGTAGAAGTAGAATTGCCGCGTTCACTCACTCTGCTCCTAGCTTTCGTGGAGTTAGCACGTTGTACATACACACCATAAGGACGCTTGCTTGCCCAAGCAACTCTACCAGGCAGCCTCATCGTCATCGGTTAACGATCACTCCCTCTTCATATAGCTAAGTATCCTTTACGAATTGGCCAATTCAAGGGGGGATTAGCGAAGAGATAAGATAGAAGATAGTATTGTAGGTGAGTTAAATTTATTTTACGTATCACCTAACTCTGAGACTTGTTTGACGCACTTAGACAACTTTAGGGAGGAGTAACGACCTACGAGTTGTGTAGCGAGAAAATTCTTACATAGCGGTGCTCTGGTAGGGATACCGACTTGTATACATTAAACTATTTTCACATTGTGGTGTCCAGAAAGAGGGCCCCGATTGGTTTAACAGAATTACTCTACATTTTTCACAACAACAATAATTGCTTATTTTCCAATCATTATTTTACATTCAGTCCCTCACTGAAGATCAGCAAATGTGTTCCCAGCCCAATGCTATTACCAAATAGAATATATTAAGTGAGATTATTTTTTAAATTCCTTGTTTCTCTTGATTTACTTATTTTGCACACAATGGTCTATAATGTTTCATGTCTGACCCAATGCCTGTCATCAGCACATGGGAAATAGCATATGGTGCCTGGTGGTGTTTAATATTTAATAAAGATTATACCGTAACAAATAAAGCTTTGCATTTCATCAAATACAAAAACCCTTCAAGCATACTTAACATGAAATAAAGGACATGAGAACATGAAAATAATCTGAAATGTAACCTGACATATGATTTTACTAATATACCTAAGAAAAACAAGAAAAGAATCTGAAATCTAACCTGACAAATGATTTTACTAATATACCTAAGAAAAACAAGAAAATAATCTGAAATCTAACCTGACATATATACCTAAGAAAATGTCTAATGAAACATTGATATTCAGGCATCATTGATACCAATATTTCCCAGCTTGCAGCAGAAATTACCAAGGTTAACCCTTAAGAATGATCATGAAAAGCGTTTTAGGTGATAAAAGATTATGGGTCATTAACCTCTCTCTCTCTCTCTCTCTCTCTCTCTCCTGTAAACACAGCTGATTGAATCGTACGTCTGGGAGCAATGACAAGAAATGACAGGGAAAGTAGTATAGGCCTACAACATATGTTACTGATAAGTGTTCTCAACGAACAGTCATGTACCACCCCTAAGACGTACCGCATTTTCATTAAATCAACATATAACTAATTTTAGCAAAGTGTAGAGAGTATCTTCCTTGCATACTCACTTTTTATTGATGACCCTGCATGTTATTATTTTATACTGTTTCAATCTCTCTCTCTCTCTCTCTCTGTCTCTCAGCAGACGAGTGACGAAGTAAAGACAGTGGTATGGCCCCTTTTTATATTAAGCTAAGGCAGCGAAAACTATATGACCTATGGCTCACTGCTGCGCGGCGTTGCCAAACTAAACACAGGGCAACGTTGCCATATGTGCAAAGTGACGGAACTGGGCAGGAAAAAAAATTTCGCTGGCGGGCTAGTGGAAGTAGTCAATCAGAATGTGCCTGTGTAATCGCACTTAGAGGCCTCTTGCCATTTCCACAACATATATGTATGTGTATCTGGTTTCCCCATCCTTCTATACATAAAAAGTAAAAGCCGAAACCAGTTGGATGTGGACCCAAGTATGAGATGTGCATTATCAGTGACTCAACCTCGAATCAGTCGACTGACTGAAAGCAGTGTCATCCATCCCACTGTTATGTAACAAAATATGCATTCTGATTGATAGCTTTTAAATATTAAAAAAAAAAAAAAAAAAGTATCAAAACAGCTTTTTCCATTATTATTTGTGAGGGGCTTGAGAGAAAACTGAAGGGGGCCACAAGGATGTTAAGATCCCCATAAATGGGGAATGAAGTGAAAAATTTTGAGAAACACTGGGCTAGCGTCTCAGAAATCGGATTTACCATTCTCTCTCTCTCTCTCTCTCTCTCATTTCACTTCATCCATTCCAACAAAAATGCAAACGCAATGCATCTAGGCTGTATTAATAAAACAATCTCCCACAAAGCGCAACACCGTCAGTTTAAAGCTGGTCAAAGGACTAAACATTTGACCTAACCCTGTGGCCTAGTTGTCAAACGGATTGTTCTCAAACTGAACTACTTAATTCTTGCCTGAGCCTTACCCCTTCTACTAAGTTTGTTTCCAGCTGGATCAACAGTATTTGAGCTTTGTCCTGTCACCTTAAAGTTTAACCCATATATATTTCTCAGAATCTGATCTCATCCTTGCCTACTTTTCAGCCCTTCCATCAAGATCGGTTCAGGTAAAACCAGTTAAACCTGTTTGAATTACAGGATCCAACCTTTAGCCTTCCCGATGGCCTTGGCCTTGGCTTTGACTATTTTCAAAATCGATCACTTCATCCTTTCTGAAGTGTAAAACCTTTCACCAAGTTTGATTTAAATTGGATCAACCCAATTAAAAAGTGCCATATAACCTTCATCTTTCATCCCTTTTTCCCAATGATTGTCAACTTCTGGGCAAACTCTGAACCATTCCATAAAGTTTGATCCATATCTGTGCAAAAGAGTTAATTTGATTACTACACACACACATATTCAATGCCTGCCTCAACTGGGGAGAAAAGTGGGTGGGGAAGCCTCCTTGATTATCAATATTTTATCATGTAACAGTTATCATATTCATATTCTACCCTGCAACCAGGTGTTTCAAAAGGCCCACACGTCGGCTGCGGTTTGCTTTCCTTAGATGCTTACTGTTTCGTACTCTGTGTGTGTGTGTGTGTGTGTGTGTGTGTGTGTGTGTGTGTGTGTGTGCAGCAGGTGGCACCCTTCTCACCACTGGCTTCCTCTGTATGTCACCTCATCTGTACTCACCTCTTATGATCAAAGGTCCTCCAAGAATCATTCCACAATCTACCATGAAAAATGTCATCAGTGTCAGGTAATCCCCCTCCACCTAAAGATTCCATCTTAAGAACTGGTCAACCGGTCTCGATCAGTTGCTCGACCTTTAAGTTAAAATTGATGCTATCGACATGAAGCCTTTCTGTCTAGGACTGGGATGTGACACCTTTCTTTTTAGGGTAGCATATTCTTGATACTCCGTCACGTCAACCAATTTCTTTCCTCCATTCCTCTGCAACTAAAAAAGTTCATGATCATCAGCTTGTCCTCAATATTAGTCCACCAAATTTGAATCGAACTCATAACTCCCGCATCTGAGGAAACGGTTATTATTAACAACGATTTTTCTATTTGACACACACACACCGCTCGCTGGTGCAGTGGTAACGCTCTCGCCTGCCAACTGGTGGACGGGAGTTCGCGCCTCGCTCAGGTTGCGAAAAAGTTTCACTGACGAAGTGGGTGGTTACTGTCCCCCTGGAGCAAGGGGACGGGTGTGTGGGTGTGTGAAGGTCACAGCCTTGCCCTTAGATCGGACTATATGAGCTCTCAGCTCCCTTCCGGGAGGGTAAAAGCTGACGATCACGACCATCAAGTGATCCTGACCGACCCGGTGAATTACACACACACACACACACACACACACACACACACGTTTGGTAAAAGTGGGAAAAGACCAGATTGGGATTATAAAATTAGGGAGTAAAACTCTACACATATCAGAAAGAGAGAAGGACCTAGGTGTGATTATCAGTAACAGACTATCTCCGCCTGACCACATCAGTGAGAAGGTACAGAACATGTATACACTGCTTACAAATATGAGAATAGCATTCACATACATAAATGAAGAAATGCTGAGAAAGATAAGACCAACCCTGGAGTATGCATCAGTAATGTGGAATCCTCATCTCAAAAAACACATATATAAGACTGAAAAAGTTCAAAGGGCCACTACAAGATGGGTACCAAGCTTGAGGGATCTCAGCTACGAAGAAAGACTGGAAAAACTGAATCTGCCAACACTACAAGAGAGAAGGAAAAGAGGAGACATGATTATGCTATATAAATGCATTTCAGGAAAGGAGAAAATAGACATAAATGAATATATAACCTATGGGGAAGCATCAGCAAGGGGACACCGCAAAAAACTGCATAAAAAGAGAGGCGATAAAGACTTAAAGAAATTTAGTTTCCGAAATAGGGTAATTGATCAGTGGAATGCACTACCGAATGAAGGGATTTAACTACAAGAGAGAAGGAAAAGAGGAGACATGATTATGCTATATAAATGCATTTCAGGAAAGGAGAAAATAGACATAAATGAATATATATAACCTATGGGGAAGCATCAGCAAGGGGACACCGCAAAAAACTGCATAAAAAGAGAGGCGATAAAGACGTAAAGAAAGTTTCCGAAATAGGGTAATTGATCAGTGGAATGCACTACCGAATGAAGGGATTTAATCCCTAAGCTAGGCAACTATGGTCATATAGCCCCGCTAGGTTACAGGAGCCCACTACCACTCGCGGCACGGCAGAACCGGGCGAGGCTCGAACTCGCAATCCCCCAATCACGACTCCGATGCTCTACCACTGAGCCACCGTGCCCCCAATCCTGAATGAAATAGTGTGTGCCAAAACGATGTATAAATTTAAGATGTATGATGAGAATGGTTTAAGTCACGGGACAGCACAAGCTTGACTCATACCTGTAACAAGACAATTAGGTAATAGCAATTAGGTAGGTAAGAACTATTCTAACCTTCTTCTCCCCATCTTTCCGTCTCTCTCTCTGTTCTGTACTATGTTCACTCCATTCTAATCTGAGATGCTGTTACAAGTACTAATAGTTTCATCAGAAGTTTGGTTGAGGCATTAAGACATTGAAAACTTTGGTGAAGGTGGGGGCTGTAACGTAAGGGGTGGGTGCTTGACATTATTAGGTCAATTTGTTATAATATGGTTTCATCACAGAGTTCCACACTGCTCGTGAAGGTGTGGGGACTGCAGACAGAAGTGGCACAGGGAAGGGGGAAAGGACCTAGAGAAGTGGAAGATGGGATTTGAGAAATATTTTCATACTCTGGGAGAATGTTTTTGCCATGGAATTTTCGGGTTTCTTCAAGCTTCAAAAACTGTTTCAGAGCAATGTGAACTGCGACTTGAGAGCAGGTTCAGTGACGCGGCATTTTCACGAGTACTGCCAATGGAAGGATAACGTGGCGTGGAGGTGGTGGTGCAGAGGGGCTGTGGAGGCTGGGAGGGAAGGGGTAGACGATGCTTACACATTATTTTCTGAGGTGTTGAGACCTCGTATAGGTAAGCAGATAATTACCTACCTGATTTGCAGCATACAGAAAGTGCACAACGATATTATGATAGCGTGCGCACACACACACAGGAAGGCAGTGTGTAGAAACAGAGACAGACAGGCAGACAGACAAAAAGAGACAGACAGACAGAGAAGACAAACAGACAAAGACAGACAGTCAAACTGTCAGAGAGACAGGGACAAACAGAGAGAGAGAATAATGTACTCGATAAGTGTGCCAGCGTCTCCTCGTTATGAAGGACATGAGGAACAAAGCTGTGTTTATTGTTCTAGTGACTCAGATAATAATAATTAAAAAAAAAATGTAAATGCTGGATTCATCCCTTTGTCTGTTATAATCCCATGGAACAATCCCATAGTAATATACACCCTATACATTTTTTTTTTTTTTCCCTTTTTTGAGACAGTATTTACAAAATTCAGTGAGGAATGCCCATGAAATATAACTACAATATATAAAAGTCAAATTATATATTCTGGGGATGTTTAGTATTTGCAGAAGTGATGCAAAACCCAAAGCATACACAAGTCTCAGGGCCCATAAACACAAAACTTTTCTGGGGAAAGCAATGTCTGAATCGGTTTGGAGGTGACCTGCAGTCCTACTGGACCCAGGTTCAAATCCCTGCTGGGGTGGGGAACAGATAAGAATCAAATTTCATCAAGCAGACTTTACTGATCTACCAGAAGACCTGCTGACAGGTCGTAAAATACCCCCTGTATGGGAGCCCCACCATGTATTCAGTATGGACTTTGGGTGTTAGCACCAAAGCGATGACATGTCGAAGTGTACATGACATGGAGGAGGATTACTGGGCTGTGAAGCCTATGCCCAATGATGAAAAAAAAAAAAATCTGAAAATAGTAAAAGTGCATACACCAGGGCTACTCAGTTACTTTCGGGGTAGGGCTGGATTATGAAACTCAGACTGATAGAAGAGCCATACAGGTATACCTCAATGTACAATTACCTCTAGATGCTATAGCCCGGCTTAGCGATGGGGGTAGAAATACCACCATACCCCACCTAACGATGGCCAAATTCCGGGTTAATGATGGGTTTTTATTTTTAAAAATCGATTTTGATGTATTTTATACTAAAGTTGTGTTTAGGTTGATTTAAAAACAGTTTTTAGATTTAGACTGACATGTTTTAGTCATAGGTAGGGTGAACATTGTCATTTTGGGATACAGTTTACTAAGTTTGATTCCTTCCAGACTTACTGTACAGTACTGTATATTTGATGATTTTCAAATTTTAGTTTTTGGTTTTAATGAGTTATTTACAGATATTAGGCCTAGGTTAGCTTCTTTTACAGCTGTTAGGCCATTTAGATTGGCTTTAAATTTTTTGGGGGACTCATTTGGGTGGGTTTAGGACTTGGATGGGGAGGACACACAAGGCTCAAAAACACATCCCTATACTTTACATGTTATATCTACCCCGAGATATGATACCCCACTTAACGATGGCTTTTTATTTAACTAATTGCATAGTAAAACTGTGGTATGCCTGTATGTTTCTTTTATTTCCATTTTATCCCCTATAAACAAATTGGTGAAAAAAGAAAGCCAGACAGTATATTAAAAAAATGCCAGATATCAAATAAATATGTTAAGCTTTTCTCTCTAGATTGGTTTTAAATCCTCTTGATTTAGTAGAAAGTGCTAAATTGGCAACACTACTTCCGTCACTAAATAATTCTCTTGAATGGAATATTGTAACAATATGAAGTTTATTTACTTATTCTTTTATTTTCATTCTTGTGAGTCTGTCAAAGGGCCAATTAAAAACAACCCAAGGGTGGGATTTGGCTCACAGGTCAGCACTTAAATAGCGCGGATATACGCATATGCAAAACAATTATTAATAAACAAACAGCATTTTCTTATGTACTACTGAACAAAGCTAAAGTTGGCAGGAGGTCAGCATATAACATGGCTTTGTGGGTGATTCACTGCAAGAAAATTTTAACATTATTATTTATTATTATACAATATGTACAATGTAATGAGAAACCTTACAAAAATGGATTTATGCATTTGGGATGTAAGTACTCATTAACCAAGGACAGGTATCTGTGGAGGCACCACAAATGAACTGTGAGAGGCAACCCAACCCATATTGTCAAAGCAGTGTTGCCACACGTACAATAATTATCGTATGTTTGCAGTAACATTGCCTCTTGAACGATGTACAATACCTATCTATCTATCTATCTATAGCCCGACGCCCTAATCCCGCAAAGGGTGGCCGCAGACAAAACGCCTCCAAGTCACTCTGTCACCCACCATTTGACTACCCTCCCCCCAACTCACCCCCCCCCTCCCTCATATACCTCTCAACTCCATCCCTCCACCTCATCCTCGGTTTACCCCTCCCTCTCCCTCCCTCCACCTCACCTACATACACCCTCTTAGTCAGTCTTCCAATCTCCATTCTCTCCACATGTCCAAACCACCTCAATGTATTTCTCCTAATCTTCTCAACCACATCCACATCTACCCCACAATGTTCCTTCACTTCTTCATTCGTCAACCTGTCCCTCCATGTCACTCCACATGCTCCTCTCAAGTAACTCATTTCCACTGCTCTCACTCTTGACTTGTTCCCCTCTTGCAAGGTTCACGCCTCGCTTCCATACGTCAGGGTAGGGATCACAATACTATCATGCAGTGACTTCTTAACTTCCATACTCACCTCCCTATTTCTCATCACTGCTTTCAGTGTACCAACAACCTTCCTTCCCTGCTGTACCCTTTCACGTACTTCATCCCCCAAAGTTCCATCCTTACTCATCACACTACCCAAGTACTTGAATGCACTCACATTCTCCATATCCTCACCATCCAACCTCACTGCACACTCTGTGACTTCATTCCTCTCAAACACCATAACTTTACTTTTGTTTACATTAACTTTCAGCTTCCTCCTCCTACACGGTTTGTATGATAATTTTTGGTTGAAAGCTAGCATGGCAGTAAATTCTGTGGCCACACATTCTAATGCTGAATGTGAAAGAGTATTCAGCAAGGTTAATCTTCTCAAAACCAAGCTAAGAAATAGGCTAAAAACCAAAATTGTAAATGGAAATCTTCTTTCATTAGAATGCCTAAAAAATTCAGGAGGGTCATGTGTCAAATTTATTCACTGTAAAGATGTGCTTGCACACACAGCTGATCATGCAAAGTTGTTCCACAGTTTGACACATGAAGATCTTAAGGGCTAATGGAATTGTGATCACTGAAAATACTTTTTTTTTTAATGGTCTTACCGAGTTATTATCTGCAAGAGTAAGCACATTTCTATGAATTATCTATTTAAGTTCTGTGGACTGTGTTTTGCTGCTATACTCCATTTCACCGATTCTGGCACGATCAGTGATGTCCTCAACGCCTATAGCTTTGATAATACTCCACAGCACTGGATATACCTTTTTGTATTGCTTTATATAGGTTCTCAAGGTAATATAATAGAGGCTCACCTAGTGCAGAGGATTTACATCAACAGTACAGGCATTGAGGACATCACTGATGGTGCCAGACTCTGTGAAAATAAGAATAGTTTACCGGACGGCCACAGATAATGTTAAGTGACGGCATGATGACTAGGATTACTTACACTGCTTGTCGTGGTGTGATCCCAGTATTTTGTCTTCTTACCTCATTTCACTTCTACTTAACCCTGGCTATGGCTTCTAAGAAAGATGCAAGTGTCACTGGTGGTGTCAAGCATAAATACCAGTTTATTCCAACAAAGTCAAGCCTCCTTGATCTTGATTAATTGGTCTGCCATACTACCGCAAAGATTAAACCCCCTAATAACCAGATACTGTGTTGTACTAAGGGGGGGGGGGGCGGCCTGCCCCGGGTGACAGCCATAGGGGGTGCCATTTAGCTGAATGGTAACTTTTTCATTTCACTGTTTCAAGGTTTTCAATATTTCTGTCAAATTAGATAAAAGTAAATGTTTCTATCTATCTGTCTATTGCCAGATGCCTCAATCCCGTTTGGGGTGGCCACAAACAAATCGCCTCCAAGTCGCCCTGTCCCCCGCCATTTCACTGCCCTGCTCCCAACTCACACCCCTCTCTCTCATATACCTCTCCACCCCATCCCTCCATCTCATCCTCGGCCTTCCCCTCCCTCTTCCTCCCTCCACCTCACTCACATACACTCTCTTCGTCAGTCTTTCACCCTCCATCCTCTCCACATGGCCAAACTACCTCAGTGTGTTCCTCATAACGCTTCCTATCACATCCACATCAACACCACAACGCTCCTTTATATCCTCATTCATCAGCCTGTCTCTCCATGTGACTCCACAGGCTCCTCTTAAATAACTCATTTCCACTGCTCTCACTCTTGACTTGTGTCCTTCCAGCAACGTCCAAGCTTCACTTCTGTACGTTAGAGTTAGTATCACAATACTGTCATGTAGTAAATTTTTCACTTCCATGCTCACTTCCCTGTTTCTTATCACTGCTTTCAAAGAACCAGCAACCTTTCTTCCCTGCTGTACCCTTTCAAGCACTTCACCTCCAAACCTCCATCCTTACTCATCACACTACCCAAGTACTTAAACGTACTCACATTTTCCAATTCCTCACCATCCAACCTCGCTGTACATTCACTGACTTCACCTCTCTCAAAGACCATCACTTTACTCTTCCCTACATTCACCTTTAGATTCCGTTTCTTACACACACTTCCCAAACTCATCCACCAAGCCTTGCAGCTCCCCTTCGTCTTCACTCAAAAACACAGTATCATCTGCAAACAACAGTACAGGGAGTTTCCAAACACTATCCTCTCTCACCAGGGCCACTCCAACATCCACTACCCTACCTTGTACCTCTTTTATTACCCCATCCAAGTACAGATTGAACAACCATGGAGACATGACACATCCCTGTTTCAACCCAACTTTCAAAGAGAAAAATTCACTTAGTTCACCATCCACACGCACTGCAGCCTTCGCACCATCGTACATACTCTTCACAGCATTCAACAACTTCCCATCTACTCCATATATTCTTAACACTTTCCACAATCCTTGTCTATCCACCCTGTCATATGCTTTCTCCAAATCCATGAAAGCCACATACAACTTCTTTCCCTTCTCTAGAAACTTTTCCACTAAAGATCTAAGAATGAGTATCTGATCTACACAACCTCTTCCCTTCCTAAAGCCTCCCTGTTCTTCTCCAACTAATTTCTCTGTTCTTTCTCTAACTCTTTCAGTAAGTATCCTACCAAACACTTTTCCTATTATACTAAGAAGACAAATGCCCGTATGATTACCACACACTTCTTTTTCCCCTTTTCCTTTGTACAAGGGAATAATTATACCTGACTTCCAATCCTCCGGGACTCTACCTTCCTCCCAGGCCAATCTACACATCTTCCACATCCATTCTACTACTATCTCTCCCCCATGCTTCTGCATTTCACCACACACTCCATCAATTCCTGGGGCTTTCCCCGATTTAACTTTCTTCATTGCTTCCACAACTTCTATCGTACTGATTTCTTCCTGTCTTCTCACCTCCCTCCTTCTCCCAGCCACTTATACTTGCATTACTTCCATCCTCTACGTTCAACAAATCCTTAATGTGTTCTCTCCATCTGCTCACTTTTTCTCCCTCCTCCACTAGCAATCTACCATTTTTATCTTTCACTCCCCTGCTAACTTCACTTCCACCCTATCTTACTCTTTTCACCTCTTTCCAGAACATTTTCTTACAGTTCTTCCACTTTACACTCAAATCCCTTTCAAATTCCTCATCCACTTTCTTCTTACTCTCTCTTACTAATCTTTTCACCTCTTATTCTTTCTACATATAACTCTCTCTTCCGCCTCTCAACTTCTTCCACGCCCCTATTTCTCATCCATTCATTGTATGCTATCTTCTTTTGTGCCACAGCCTGTTTCACCTCTTCAGTCCACCACGCTGTTCCTTGCACCCCCCCTCCGTCTTCTCTTCCTTCCACACGCCACATCACATGTTGCACATATTTCTTCTGTAAATATGCTGCACACACCTTCCACGTCTCCCACCTGCTCCAGTTCATATTTGCCCAATCGTTCCTCCAGTTCTCTCTTATACTCTGCCATTTTCTCATCCTCTTGTAACCTTTCCACACTCCTTGCAACTACTCCTTCCTCTCGTCTTTTCCTTCTTCTATTCCTCCTTCTATTCCTCCATCTTACTTGAATTCTAATTCTGGCCACCACCAAGTAGTGGTCAGAAAGTCCACTCCCCCAACCTCTATAAGCTCTTGCATCCATTACACATCTTCGCATCCTTTCATCCACACACACATAATCAATCATTGCCTTCCTTTCATTCAGTTCACCACCCACCCTTCTCATCACTCGCCATGTATACCTGTGGATCATTTTATGCCTGAAGAGGGTATTGGCTATCACCAACCCCCTCCCAGCACAAATGTCCACTAACGCACTCCCATTCTCATCTATCTCGGCAGGCACACCCCACTCACCAAGTATTCCATCCACCTTCACATTCCCAACTTTACCATTCATATCACCAATCAAAAACATTCCTTCCAAACTTATCCATGCACACTTCTACATTTGTCCAGAACTCTTCTCTCACTCTTCTAGCACGATCTTGCGTTGGCGCATACACACACACAATCGCCCACATTTGTATTCCAACTTTCAACTTTACCCCCACAATCCTTGACCCAACTGATCCATACTGTCTTATGCTTCTCTTCCATCTTTTACTCACAACTATACATACTCCTTCCTTTGCCCTTATGCTTCTCTTCCATCTTTTACTCACAACTATACATACTCCTTCCTTTGCCCTCTCATTCTCACCTACTCCTGCACATATACCCCATCCATACTCCCATTCTCTCACATTTTCTCTTTTCCATTTTCATTAAACCTGAATTCTGAAACTACCGTAAAACTATTACAGCGAATTTTCGTTTGTATGTTATTCATCTCGGGGAGGTAGGGGGTCCCAGTGGATAGGTCTGCCCTGGTTGCCAAATACTCTTGGAATGCCCCTGACCAGATAAAGCAAACGGAGTATAGAAAGACTGATTTCTAGTATGGCACAGAGGCTAATTCTTTTCCTTGTAATATATATATATTTTTTTGGTAATAAATGACTGATTATAATAGTATTTTTAATATGAGAACTTCATGGTATGCCTAATTTTGATACAAAATAAAAAGTGATAAAAATACACCTGAGTATACGTCAGCACATTACAAAATTATGGTTCTGATAAAGATCATTGTAATGGGTACGTTTTCAGTAAATACACCAAGGTATCGGTGACAATTTTAAAATACATCAGATTATTAAACACTATAAAATACGAATTTAATAGTGTACTATAATTCAAGCAAAAAAACGATTATTTTGAAGAGCCAGTACGATAATTACCATTTAGAAGTGTAGCAACACAGTGTCAAAGTCCCACTCACATGCAGCTGCCTTCACTCTTACCATAATGCTGCACTGAAACCTAACCCAACCCACCCATTCCATCCTAATGTAACAATCTTACCAAATCCAATCCAACTTAACCTAGCCAGCCATCATCCTTACAAAACCATCCCCCACCTATGTCATAATATGGATCCAAGGAATTAATTTATGGTAATCCTTAAGGAGACACAATACAAATCTTATTTTACAGCTTTCTTGTTTTCTCTTTACCTTAGCTCTTCATGAGATTTAGTATTTCTGACTGTGTTATCAAGTTTTGTTTTGTTTTGTTTTTCCTTTAAAAAGTGGTGAAAAGTGCCTAAAATGCAATGTTTGTTTACAATCCCTAAAGGCACTGAAGACATGCTGACTCCATCTTATGGTGCATGAAGGCTTCCAGGTGCCATCTTAGAATGCCATTTTGAGGTACATTACCTTTATAAGGGTCTACTTATCCAAACCTAACCTTAATATTCAGAACTTAACCCAAGCTTACTTATCCTATTTTATGATAACCTAACCAAACTTATCCTAACCTAACCTATCCCTTATGTAAAAACCTTCCTTATTTATTGATGGATCACCTTCATACTTGAAAATGCAGTTCTGTTCACCATTTCAGTCATTGAATTACTTTTTTTTTTTTTTTTTTTTTTTTTTTTTTTTAAGAGATAGTCCCATGTCTCCTTAAAGATTATCTATATTTTTTTCCATTACATTCATGCCCCTCTGTTACTTCAGTGAGCTCAGACATTATCTTCCTAATTTACAGACAGGGAGGGGGTCTTCTCTCTGGCATTTCTGTCACAAATGCATATTTATGGTGGAGTCATTTTCAGCCCAAATGTAATTTCTACAAATAGATGAAAAATAGGTTATACAGTTAGTGCACCTAGTGTGAGTCAAAGCACTACATATTACAGGCTGAATAATGCAACTGCCACACAGTTACATTCTCCCATAGGCTAACAGTAGTATCATTTTCACTTTCAACTTGAGGGTAAGAGGCCTATTCGTTCCTGTCCTTTGTATTCTACTGTACTTTGTGATACCAGCATCCTGGTCACCATCTTCATTAAATATTTCCTCTTCTTGATAAATGTGTTGGTGCCACTTGTATTGTTGGTATCACCACAGTATCCACTTGCATACCTGTTTTGAGAGTAAAAGAGTTCCTGAGGTCTAACAGCTTAGCAGAACTGTTAAGGCCTTTAAAGCCTTTGTGTATGTACTGCTAGTGTTTAATATCTTTGTCAGCCTGTACGGGCATTTGTTAGCAGAGTTTTGTTTGCACAGGTCCAGATCTCTTGCTTTCTACAGAGTTTCTATTATACATCACCATATCCCATGGAAAACACCAATACCTCTTAGACTTTTCAGTGAATGGCAGTATGCCTGTCTTTGTCCTGTTTGGTTGTAAATCGTTTGTCACATATATCACACTTGAACTTTTTCACTCCTGAATGAACAAGCAGATGTCTATTGAGGTCGCCTTTATAAGTAAACAGTTTACCACATTCATCACACTTGAACTTCTTCACCCCAGAATGAATTAGTAGGTGCTGAGTTAGGTTGCCTTTCTCACTAAACAGTTTACCACATTCTTCACACTGGAAATTCTTCACTCCTGCATGAACCAACAGGTGTCGAATGAGATTATCTTTCTGAACAAATAGTTTACCACATTCATCACATTTGAACTTCTTTACTCCTAAATGAATTTGCAAGTGCCTGGTGAGAACCTGCTTAAGATTAAACTGTTTACCACATTCATCACACTTGAAGTTCTTCACTCCTGAATGTTGCATTTGGTGCCGAGTTAGGTGACTTTTCTGTCCAAATGCTTTACCACACTCATTACATTTGAACTTCCTGATTTCTGAATGAACTACTAGATGTTCATTTAGTTTGCTTTTAGAACCAAACATTTTATCACACTCACCACATTTGAACTTCTTCACTCCTGTATGAGTTACTAGGTGCTGGGAGAGGTGACTATTTCTTCTAAACTGTTTACCACATTCTTCACACACAAACTCCTTCACTCCTGTATGGACTACTGAGTGCCGAGTAAGCAGAGTCTTGGAGGAGAACAGTTTATTGCACTCTAAACATCTGAACCTCTCAACTACAGGTGAGTGGGTCACTGGGTCATGGACAATCCCATTCTCAACAAATAACATTTCTTCATCTGCTTCACACTCTAATTTAACATTTGGTTCTTCTTTAACTATTATTTCATCAACCTCACTCTCTAACTTAACATGTGGTTCTTCTTTATCCACTTCCATAACTACATGATTCACCTCAGATTCTCGTTTAATATCTGCTTTTTCCTTTACCATCTCCATTACATCATCCCCCCCTCTCTTTTAATACCTACCAATCTTATGTACTTTCCACTCTGCTCCAGTAGACTATTAACCTTACTATGTGGCACAACTATGACCAATGCCTAACATAACTGTCATGTGGAAATGTTTCTGTAAGTACTATGCACTAATAACAGATTCTTAAAACTGAACAATGATTTTCATAAAATAATTACTACGGAACTATAATTGTCAATACACAGATATGTTATCACTGCCCACAAGCAGACTGAAAGTATGTATGTGCTCATCTGAAAACCTATCTACTTTCTACATGCCAGAAATCTGGTGTGTGGTTTATCTTTTTTTTATTCATTTGTTTTTCCTTCCTCTCTTCTGTTATTTAAAAAATACGACATAAATATGTGACAGCAAAATTCTTCATTTTCCACTGCCATACAGTACATTAAATAATCCATGAACCCCTTTTACCATGTATCATATGATATGAATCATTTACTATCTACCTATCTACAGCCAGCACCATAATCCTGTACAGGGTGGTCATTTGTCTTTGAGTTAGTTGGTTTACAGGGACGGGCACTAACCCTCCGCCAACCCACTTGTTGACATGCAGGGAATAGCAATACAAATTCCATTTATTAGAAACCTCCATGATGATCACAGTGCTGATGTGTCTGCTTCACTGATCTTATTTCAGTTGTGGACCTGGAGGAAAAGCTACCATTAGACAAGCATCACTATGAACCTGATAATACTGTACAGCACTTTATGCAAACAGCCAGGATTGTACGATGTGAGTCATGCCACAACCATTACCTTACAGCTGGGGTCAGTAGAGTCCACATCAGCTCCTTTGGAACACTGACTGCTGGCTGCCTAGCATGTTAGTCATCCAGTCTCCAGCTGCTCTCACACCACTCACCTGGGTCACAAACCAGTTCTTATTATACTTTAGGTAACTAGTGGACAAATATTTTCAGCAGTAAATCATAGTCATACTAGAAATTAATGTCTCTACATCCAGAAATTATGATGTGTATCTCATGTGAAAATGTCCATGATAAGAGAGGTTCCAAGTAGGCTAATACTCCTTAATCTAACAATGGTGCCATTACACTTTACCATCAAATGAATCTGACAACACTTAATAAGTCGCTTGTGGTGAGCAAGCTGACAAGACCTAGACAGTCAAGTGCTGCATCACTCAGTGCAGGGCAGATGCCTTCAACACCAGCCTAGTATGCTTCCTTGTCAGTGTTATATTCCAGTTTCATAGTCACATTTACAAGAATTTAAGATCATGTCAAAATGAGTACCATACATCTGTCACATTGCACCTGAGATGCAGCTACCATGTACAGGAAGGTCTCATAGCATGACGTATCACTGAACAGCAGATCATTCCTACAATAAATTAAGTGCTTTTGACAATGTGTTTGCTTAACATACCTGGTGCGGTAAAAATCCCACTAACTCAGACTATTGGAGGAGGGTGGAAGATTGTCAAAGTTATAGTGCACACATTTCTATCTCTCTATTTATCGCCAGATGCCTTAACCCTGTATGGGGAGGCCACAAACATATGGACTCCATGTCGCCCTGTCCCCCACCATTTCACTGCCCTGCTCCCAGCTCACACCTCCGTCTCTCATGTACCTCTCCTCTCCATCCCTCCCTCTCTCTCCCTCCACCTCTTTAGCATACTCTATCCTCGTCAGTCTCTCACTCTCCATCCTCTCCACATTGCCAAACCCTCTATGTATTTCTCCTAATGCTTACTATCACATCCAAATCCACACCACAATGCTGCTTCACTTCCTCATTTGCCAGTTTGTTTCTCCATGTGACTCCACATGCTCTTTTCAAATAACTCATTTCCACTGCTGTCATTCTTGACTTGTGTCCCTCCAACAAGGTCCAAGACTAAAATATAGTGACGTGTTTTTTCCCACATTATCACAAATAAATTTCAAACCACCTTTTCTTGGTCAAACAAGGAAGGCTTAGACCTAAGGCCAGAAGTTTTTAGACAACATCTTTCCTGTACATTATATATTTATATTCCCTGAAAAAATATAAATAAATAAAATGAAATGAAAATAAGTAGTAGAAAATCCTTAACTTTAAATATACATCTGCTATCTTCACAGGTACATTTCACAATAGGCCTGTACAAAACCAAATACTGTAAGTTTATCGTCTCTGAAGCTACACGGATTTTAACAGTTTTTACAAATCACCTGAGCTGCCAGAACACCATGATGTCTTAAAAACTTAATACTGTAGCTTCAGATGTCTGCACAATCCCTGTGAAATTTTGCAATAACTGAGAAGTAATCACTCTCCCAGCTGGAGCACAGAGACACCATCCTGATACTGAAATTCAAAATCAGGTGCTAAGTGACCAGTAGTTATGCTGACCTATGATTGGTGGACATGAAAACAAAAGCACCAATCAGCCAGGGGGGAAAAAAAAAAACAGTTAGCCATCGCACATGTCAGGAGCTTGCCCATGCCTACTAGCGACTAGTAATGAACATACGAACGCATAGGAGCTCTCTCACGGTACGTGAAAGATCCCGACACAAAGTTCTGAAACAAGGAAATAATTGTAAAATCGCTTATGACTTTATTCATTTCCGACTGCATGTTCAATGGTTCAAAATACTCTAGACTGGGAAGGGTAAATATTTGAAATTCCCCAGAAACTAAAATAATTCTGAACATTTCATGTTAAATATGTTTCCCTGTTGTTTTTTAGATATGCTGTGTCAATTCTTGCTTGATTCCTCAACGTAATGGTAGAGGTGATTTGCTCGTGCCTTGGCATCCCAGGCACCTTTTGGTACTCCATCATGATTCACGATAAATGGAGAATTCCACAACTTACATGAAAGATAACCAAGCCTAGCAAAATATATTCTAATCTCGCCTCATATAGGTAACATTATCTATCTATCTATTGCCAGACCCCTCAATCCCATTCGGGGTGGCCACAAACAGATCGCCTCCACGTCGGCCTGTCCCTCGCCCTTTCACTGCTCTGCTCCCAACTTACACCCCCCTCTCTCATATACCTCTCCACCCCATCCCTCCATCTCATATATATATTTTTTAAATGACAGAACAGAGGAAGGAAAAACAAATGATTAAAAAAAAAAAAATCCATTCACCAGATTTGGAGAAAGCATATGACAAGCTGGAAGGACAAAGATTGTGGAAAGTATTAAGAATATATGGAGTAGATGGGATGCTGCTGAATGCCGTGAAGAGTATGTATGAGAGTGCTAAGGCTGCTGTGCATGTGGATAGTGAACTGAGTGAATTTTTCTATTTGATGGTTGGATTGAAACAGGAATATGTCATGTCTCCATGGTTGTTCAATCTGTATATGGATGAGGTTATAAAAGAGAAACAAGGTAGGGCAGTGGATGTTGGAGTGGCCCTAGTGAGAGAGGGTAGTGTTTGGAAACTCCCTGTACTGTACTGTTGTTTGCAGATAATACTGTGTTGTTAAGTGAAGATGAAGGGGAGCTGCAAGGCTTGGTGGATGAGTTTGGGAAAGTGTGTAAGAAACGGAATCTAAAGGTGAATGTAGGGAAAAGTTATGGTCTTTGAGAGAAATGAATTAAGTTAATGAATGTACAGTGAGGTTGGATGAGGAGGAAATGGAAAATGTGAGTTCGTTTAAGTACTTGGGTAGTGTGAAGAGTAAGGATGGAAGTTTAGAAGCTGAAGTACTTGAAAGGGTACATCAAGGAAGAAAGGTTGCTGGTTCCTTGAAAGCTGTGATAAGAAACAGGGAAGTGAGCATGGAAGTGAAAAAGTTACTACACGACAGTATTGTGATACCAACTCTAATGTATGGAAGTGAAGCTTGGACGTTGCTGGAAGGACACAAGTCAAGAGTGAGAGCAGTGGAAATTAGTTATTTGAGAGAAGCGTGTGGAGTCACATAGAGAGAGAGACTGACAAATGAGGAAGTGAAGAAGTGTTGTGGTGTGGATGTGGATGTGACAGGAAGCATTAGGAGAAACACACTGAGGTGGTTTGGCAATGTGGAGAGGATGGAGAGTGAGACACTAATGAGGAGAGTGTATGTGAGTGAGGCGGAGGGGAGGAGGAGGAGGAGAGGCCAAGGATGAGATGGAGGGATGGAGTGGAAAAGTATATGAGAGAGGGGGGGTGTGAGCTGGAACCAGGGCAGTGAAATGGCACTGGACAGGGCGATATGGAGGCAATTTGTTTGTGGCCACCCCTTATGGGATTAAGGCGTCTGGCAATAGACAGATAGATAGACCAGATTACTGGCATCCTCCATTCAAAAAATATCTGTAACAGTTGGACTTGAACAGTTGTAGATTGAAGTTTTGGGGGAAACAATTCCGGGAAAGCGAGTTCCAGATAGACGGAGTTCGGGGAATAAAAGAAATCTGATAGGCAGAAGTTCTGCAATATGGCTGTGTGACATTCCAGTCATGAGTGCTACCAGATGCCCGTGTAGCACGAGGGAAGGCATGGAGAGGTGGCACAATGGATGCAAATTCTTCTGAGCATTTGCCATAAAAATATCTGTATAATAAAAACCTCAATATAACAGATTTTAATAGACCAGAATTTGTTTTTATCGGACTCGAGGAGGTACTGGACTATATTCCTATATATATATATATATATATATATATATATCTATATCGCAAAAAGTCTGATAAAACCAAAAGCAGTCCAGAATGCCTGACCACTTCAGGTATGTTCTCCACAATAAATAAAAGACATGTTTATCAGCGTCTAGTACAGTATTATCATATATATTATACCATTTGATTAACGTAATGAAGTTATAACACAGTACAGGACTGCAATGGTAGTCAAAACAGTTTAAAAACCATTCACGCGATCCGGATTAATGTCTGATATATCGGAAAAAGCCGAGGGGAAGTCCAGATGTCGCTTTTATCGGAATTTTGCATTTTTTGGACTGGCTTCGGCCAGAATTAGTCCATTATAGTGAGGTCTTACTGTAATGCAAGGGAGGCAACATTCCTTCTTACTTGTAGGGGAGGTAGTTTATTTGTAATAGCAGGTTATTAATAATTCCAACAGAATTAGTCTGTCATAGTGAGGTCTTACTGTAATGCAAGGGAGGCAACATTCCTTCTTACTTGTAGGGGAGGTAGTTTATTTATAATAGCAGGTTATTAATAATTCCAACAGCTTCGTTCTGAATTTTGTCTAGTTGTTTTAGTGCAACCTCTCCATACAGTGCTCGTCAGAAGTATGGGGCGCCCTGCGTCCCTCCTGAGAAACAAACCTTTCAACATTGAAAAAACATATAAATAATGCATTTTATTTACCTTTAGTGCTTTGTAGGGTAGCCTTTACGTTTCTTCACGGACCTGAGACATCTTGGAAATGAAAGGACGAGGCTCCTGAGGTGCTGGAGGGGTATTTTGTCCCAGGAGTCACGAATGGCGGCTTCCAGCTTAGGCAGAGAGCTCACGTCCTTCCCTTGGAGACTCTTCTTTATGAGGTACCAGAGGTTTTCAATCGGGTTGAGGTCTGGGCTATTTCCTGGCCAGTCTGTCATGAATGATACCTCGCAGTCACGAAGTCAATTGGTGACCGATTTGGCCTTGTGAGCAGGTGCACTGTCCTGCTGAAACACTCGTGCACCTGTTAGCTCGAAGGAGTCTGGTAAATGATCACACAGAAGCTCCAGGTAAACATCCTGATTCACTCTGAGGTTCTTGGGAAGTACAACAAGCTTCCCCAAACCCTTCCCTGAGAAACAACCCCATACCATGAGTGAATCAGGATGTTTAACTGTGCTTTCTACATACCGTGGGTCAAGTGGGTCACTACCTTTGCATGCTCCTCTGTTACAGGTAACACTAAATGTTGCCTCATCAGACCACAACACTGACAACCATTGCTCCTCACCCCAATTTAGATATTTATTAGCAAAGGCAAGCCTACGAATTCTCTGGCTGCTAGAGAGAAGAGGCTTTTTCACAGGCCTGTGACTTGTGTAACCAAGCTCATGCACCCTACGAGACACTGTTCTCACTGACACCTCACCAAACACTTCTGGGTTGCTCTCCTTAATTTTCCTTGCACTCACACAAGGATTAAACTCCACTGCACGTTTTAAAACATTAACAGACCTTGGGGAAGTTTTCCTAGGCCTACCAGACCTCGGTTTCTTTGTGGGAACTTCGCCACTGTTTTCCTCCCAAAACCGCGCACACCAACGACGCACTGTCGATCGTGCCACACCAACCAATTCACTAATTTCCTTTGTCTGGTGGCCTGCCTCCTTTAGAGCAATGATCTGGGATATGATTTCACTCGAAAGTTCACGGGTAGGTGCCATAACAAAGTTTTGAAGGCCAGAACACTGCGGGACACTCGGTAAAAAATGGCGCAATTTGAGAGGGACACTCGGCAGAGTTCCTCTCTCTCAGGCAGCCCGTGGGCGACTGAGGCGGGAACCAACCAGCGCGTCAGAAGGCCTCAGGCTACCATGACGTCATGCTCGGAGCTCAAACTTATGGCTCAATTCTTACCCCCAAAAATGGGTCATTCTTTTTGGGCCATAAGTATTGCGCGCCCGGCGGACAACGCTGAATACTTCTGACGAGCACTGTATCCATTCCACAAGGGTGAGAAATATTCAAGGTGAGACCGCACATGACTCATAAATTATACCTAACTGCTCATCAGTGAAGAAGTTACGGACTCTGTACAATAATCCAAGTTTCTTTGGGGCGGTTTTAGCTTAACATGAGAGGTCCAGCTAAAGGCATTGTTTTGTGAGACACCGAGAATTTCAATGCTTTCGGAGATGGAAATATTAATAGTACTGAAGGTACTACGTGAATCTGGCAAAATCTGTCTATTAGTAAATTGTATATATTTGGTTTTACCAGCATTAAATAAGACAAGATTGTTTTGTCCCCATTCATTGCTTTTGGATAAGTCTTGATTTAAGGAGATGGCTGTACTGAGTTTAGAGTTAGTGATATTAGATTTTGTATAGTACCCTCGTGTCCAGTACTATTTTTTTCCAGTACAGTCATCAAAAAAATAATTTATTACTTTAGTACGGATTTGTTGGGCTAGTACAGATCGGCTACGCAAAGTGGGCCAAATCCAAGAAGTTCTACCTTAGCACTGACGTGCTGCATCCAGTACTATTACCTGCCCATGCCTGGGAAGATGGCCAACACCGAGGAATGTTTCCCCAGTACTGCCAAGCCAGTCCAGTAGACCTTCCTCATGACGTATGCCAGTCAAATTGCAGTGACTTCCCCCTGATGACGAAGACAACGATGTGTCAGTGTGTGACCATGAGGGAAGTTGAGGCAGAGGGACCTCCTCAGGATCCTGAAGGCCTCCTCCAGGGGGTCAATAGGACCTCCTACAGCCTTAGAAATCCCTCCCCCTTCCCACCCCCAAGCCCATCACGACTCGCCTAAAAGGTCGGTAAAATCTTAGTTGTGACAAAATGTAGTTAAGCTGAATTTTGGGGGGACTTTTTCAAGGTTTGTCTGACATTATTCAATTTTCCCATAAGGTCTGTTGTTTGTCCAGTACGGATTTAGTCCAGTATGGTAGTACTGTCTGACAAAAATACCGTACTGGATGCGAGGGTACTGTATATGGGTGTTTAAGTGTGAATGAACTGTGAAGTGTTGCATCATATATGACCTAATCCTTAACAAATCACCAGCACCCAACAATGTAACATACTCTAACCCACTAGTTAACCTACCCTAACCTAATACCTGTAGTTTAAACTAAAGCTAACCTAACTGTACCTAACAATTTGACAAACTAACCTACAGTTTGGAAATGGAAAACGAAAGCCACTCCACAAAATAATTGTCAATAAAGAAAAAAAGACATGGATAATAACAAGGAAACAATGTCAATGGAGAAACAAAATCAACAGGGAAATCACTTGCAGGCATAACAGTTGTAAAAAGTAAACACATGAAAAGTCTCCATAATTAAATTTCGTGAAAGAAGTTGAGAGGCGGAAGAAAGAGTTATATGTAGAAAGAAAAAGAGAGGTGAAAAGATTAGTAAGAGAGAGTAAGAAGAGATCAGATGAGGAATTTGGAAGGAACTTGAGTGTAAAGTGGAGGGACTGTAAGAAAATGTTCTGGAAAGAGCTGAAAAGAGTAAGACAGGGTGGAAGTGAAGTTAGCAGGGGAGTGAAAGATAAAAATGGTAGATTACTAGTGGAGAAGGGAGAAAAAGTGAGCAGATGGAGAGAACACTTTAAGGAATTGTTGAACATAGAGGATGGAAGTAATGCGAGTGTAAGTGGCTGGGGAATGGCTGGGAGAAGGAGGGAGGTGAGAAGACAGGAAGAAATCAGTAGGATAGAAGTTGTAGAAGCAATGAAGAAAGTTAAATTGGGGAAAGCCCCAGAAATTGATGGAGTGTGTGGTGAAATGCTGAAGTATGGGGGAGAGAGATTAGTGCAGTACTCGTCAAAATTATTCAGTGTTGTCCGCCGGGCGCGCAATACTTATGGCCAAAAAAGAATCACCCATTCTTGGGGGTAAAAATTGAACCACAAGTTTGCACCACGAGCATGACGTCACGGTAGCCTGAGGCCTTCCGACGCGCTGGTTGGTTCCCACCTCAATAGCCCACAGGCTGCCTGAGAGAGAAGAACTCCGCCGCGTGTCCCTCTCAAATTGCGCCATTTTTTACCGAGTGTTCCGCAGTGTTTTGGGGTTCACCACTTCGTTATGGCACCTACCCATGAACTATCGAGTGAAATCATATCCCAGATCATTGCTCTAAAGGAGGCAGGCCACCAGACAAAGGAAATTAGTGAATTGGTTGGTGTGGCACGATCGACAGTGCGTCATTGGTGTGCTCGGTTTTGGTTGGAAAACAGTGGTGAAGTTCCCACAAAGAAACCGAGGTCTGGTAGGCCTAGGAAAACTTCCCCAAGGTCTGTTAATGTTTTAAAACGTGCAGTGGAGTTTAATCATCGTGTGAGTCCAAGGAAAATTAAGGAGAGCAATCCAGAAGTGTTTGGTGAGGTGTCCGTGAGAACAGTGTCACGTAGGGTGCATGAGCTTGGTTACACAAGTCATAGGCCTGTGAAAAAGCCTCTTCTCACCAAGAGCCAGAGAATTCGTAGGCTTGCCTTTGCTAATAAATATCTAAACTGGGGTGAGGAGCAATGGTTGTCAGTGTTGTGGTCTGATGAGGCAACGTTCAGTGTTACCTGTAACAGAGGAGCACGTGTGTATCGACGCAAAGGTAGTGACCCACTTTACCCATGGTATGTAGAAAGCACAGTTAAACATCCTGATTCACTCATGGTGTGGGCTTGTTTCTCGGGTCAAGGTTTGGGGAAGCTTGTTGTGCTTCCCAAGAATGTTAGAGTGAATCAGGATGTTTACCTGGAGCTTCTATGTGATCATTTACCAGACTCATTCGAGCTAACAGGAGCACGAGTGTTTCAGCAGGACGGTGCACCTGCTCACAAGGCCAAATTGGTCACCAATTGGCTTCGTGACTGCGAGGTATCATTCATGACAGACTGGCCAGGAAATAGCCCAGACCTCAACCCGATTGAAAACCTCTGGTACCTCGTAAAGAAGAGTCTCCAAGGGAAGGACGTTAGCTCTCTGCCTAAGCTGGAAACTGCCATTCGTGACTCCTGGGACAAAATACCCCTCCAGCACCTCGGAAGCCTCGCCCTTTCACTTCCAAGACGTCTCAGGTCCGGGAAGAAATGTAAAGGCTATCCTACGAAGCACTAAAGGTAAATAAAATGCATTATTTATATGTTTTTTCAATGTTGAAAGGTTTGTTTCTTTGGAGGGACGCAGGGCGCTCAATAATTCTGAGGAACACTATAGAATGGATGTGGAAAATGTACAGATTGGCCTAGGAGAAAGGTAGAGTCCCGTAGGATTGGAAGTCAGGTATAATTATTCACTTGTACAAAGGAAAAGGGGAAAAAGGAGTGTGTGGTGAAATGCTGAAGTATTGGGGAGAGATAGTAGTAGAATGGATGTGGAAAATGTGCAGATTGGCCTGGGAGGAAGGTAAAGTCCCGGAGGATTGGAAGTCCAGTATAATTACTCACTTGTACAAATGAAAAGGGGAAAAAGAAATGTGTGGCAATCATAGGGGCATTTGTCTTCTTAGTATAATAGGAAAAGTGTATGGTAGGATACTTATTGACAGAGTTAGAGAAAGAACAGAGGATTTAGTTGAAGAACAGGGAGGCTTTAGGAAGGGAAGAGGTTGTGTAGATCAGATATTCATTCTTAGATCTTTAGTGGAAAAGTTTCTAGAGAAGGGAAAGAAGTTGTATGCGGCTTTCATGGATTTGGAGAAAGCATATGACAGGGTGGATAGACAAAGATTGTGGAAAGTATTAAGAATATATGGAATAGACTGTGAAGAGTATGTATGATGGTGCTAAGGCTGCAGTGTGTGTGGATGGTGAACTGAGTGAATTTTTCTCTTTGAAGGTTGGGTTGAAACAGGGATGTGTCATGTCTCCATGGTTGTTCAATCTGTACATGGATGGGGTAATAAAGGAGGTACAAGGTAGTGTAGTGGATGTTGGAGTGGCCCTGGTGAGAGAGGGTTGTGTTTGGAAACTCCCTGTACTGTTGTTTGCAGATGATACTGTGTTGTTAAGACGAAGGAGAGCTGCAAGGCTTGGTGGATGAGTTTGGGAGAGTGTGTAAGAAACGGAATCTAAAGATGAACTTAGGGAAAAGTAAAGTGATGGTCTTTGAGAGAGGTGAAGTCAGTGAATGTACAGCGAGGTTGGATGGTGAGGAATTGGAAAATGTGAGTACGTTTAAGTACTTGGGTAGTGTGATGAGTAAGGATGGAGGTTTGGAGGGTGAAGTGCTTGAAAGGGTACAGCAGGGAAGAAAGGTTGCTGGTTCCTTGAAAGCAGTGATAAGAAGCAGGGAAGTGAGCATGGAAGTGAAAAAGTTACTACATGACAGTATTGTGATACCAACTCTAAAGTATGGAAGTGAAGCTTGGACGTTGCTGGAAGGACACAAGTCAAGAGTGAGAGCAGTGGAAATGAGTTATTTAAGAGGAGCCTGTGGAGTCACATGGAGAGACAGGCTGACAAATGAGGATATAAAGGAGCGTTGTGGTGTTGATGTGGATGTGATAGGAAGCGTTAGGAGGAATACGCTGAGATGGTTTGGCCATGTGGAGAGGATGGAGGGTGAAAGACTGACGAAGAGAGTGTATGTGAGTGAGGTGGAGGGGGGAAGAGGGAGGGGGTGGCCGAGGATGAGATGGAGGGATGGGGTGGAGAGGTATATGAGAGAGGGGGGTGTGAGTTGGGAGCGGGGCAGTGAAATGGCGGTGGACAGGGCGACGTGGAGGCGATTTGTTTGTGGCCACCCCAAATGGGATTGAGGCATCTGGCAGAAGATAGATAGATAGACATTTGTGTATGTCGCTTCCAATACACCAGAACATGATCATAATAACCAGGGTAGGGAATTCTATGGGAAAATGATATTTACCACCCTGGAAATTCACAGAAAATACAGAAAACACACTGGGTAAATACGAATTGAATTGGTATGGTCTTTCTGCTGCTTGAATCGTACATTTTGCTGCCGGGTCCTGCTATGTATCTAGTATCTATTGGCTACATAACATTCTGGTTAACTTGAGTAAAGCCATTGGTGAAAAAAAATCACGCAGTGATAGCTCGAATAACCGGATGACGCAAAGGTGATTACTGAATATGAAACCTACGTAAGCAAATTAAACACGATAAATTCAACCAATGTCTCTGGGCAAAGTGATGCCTGATGGGCAACGAATAGTTTTACAACGAATCTAGATCTGAATGTTTATGTTACCGTTCATTTCGACTTAGCTTATCAAACAATGATGACTCTGACCTACTAATGATGCCTATCCTTGAAAAATTGCAGCACAGCCCAGCTGCCTCTCCAACGCCTGTGTGTTGTAGGTTAGTCAGCTAAAGGCCCGTCGCTGATGCTAAATGCCGCCATCTTTCCACTCGAATCAGTAAGTTGTGGTTATTATCTGAGAAACTGTACTGTTTTATACTACTCAGAGCATTTCCGGTACCTCGGAATATGTAACTTATGCGTATTAAGCGGATTCAAAAAAGTTTTTTGCGTAAAATAGTTTAAAGTGGAGAAGACCGTTGATGTAGAAAGATGGCGACCATTTTTATTTTTTTAACCAATGTCTCCCAAGATATCAATGGTGCTAGGAGCAAAAGTAACTAAAGAACAGTTTAGAAGCATGATAGTCGTCATGTTGCTGTTCCAGCCTATATTATTATTTTTTTTTTCCTTATAATGAGGTACTGCTAGCTACGAAAAGTATTTTAGATATAGTACCACGTATTTTAAAAAACTGATGGAATTCAAACAGCACTGAATGAACAATGGTGATATTCAGCGTCCTGAGCGGAATGGAGCATTTGTCTATCAATAGTCAGACGCCATAATCCCGGAAGGGGTGGCCGTTGTTTTTGGTTCACCGTCACTTGCCGTTAGGACTTTTCGCAGTCTGAATGATTCCCTGTCATTTATTTATATATCAGGTTATTCAGCAAGTATACTAGTTTATGAGTTTATGAGTTGAATGAGTTACAGAAGTGATGGTGGTTTATTGTTATAAAAAATACAAAACGATACGAATCACTAACAACCCTATTGTTAATGCCTGTCCGGCTCCGGTATTTTTCTTTTTGTCAGGAGTAATTTGGCACGAGAGGATCTAGCCAGGAAGACTCTCCCCAGTGTTTCTAAAATAACCAGAGGATTTGCTTTGAAATAAGCTCAATGTGTTTCCCAGGCAAAACAACTTTGATTCTGTTAGTATTACCTACTTTTAACCAATCCCGTCCCCAAACGGGTGATGAATAATGGCAAATTGCTCCTGCAGAAATAAAAATAAATAAAATGCTGGGCGGAGGGAGGACGATGACACGTGAGAAGGTTTGACCAATCTAGCCTCCTGGGCCCCTATTCAAAAACGTTCCTAGGAAAGTCCTAAGAACTGCTCTCAGCTGGGACCGTGTCTTGGGAATCGATTCATAAACACTACCTAGGACGTACATGGCAATTCCTACCCAGGAATTTTCCTAAGTCCCAGACTTAGGAAAAATGCTAACCGTAGCAATATTTTTTTTTCGAAAATGCAGTTTTTGGTCAAGATAGAGAGATATATTATTTAGTAAAATACTCTAAGTCACAAAATGATTATAGAAATAATGTAGGTGGATTTCTTGATGAATGTATCTATTTTCCAGTTACATTTTCTTTTTTCTGTGGACGCTAGGCTATCGTGTATTGTAAACATACAGACGGCGCGGGAGCATTCAACCTCCTAGAAGAATGCGCCCCGGTGGAACCTCTCGGTTTTCAAACATTCTTTTAAGTCCACATTCATTGAGTATCCTAGCATCATGCACTGACCCTGGCCACTTGGCCAAACAGTTAATAATTCTGTACTTGGCATCAAAAACAACTTGTACATTAATGCTGTGATACCGCTTTCTGTTCACATATTCTTCTTCAAACTCTTTTGGGGCTATTATTCTCACATGTGTCCCATCAATTGCTCCACCCACCCCGGGGAAGCCAGCAATCTCCATAAATTCGATTTTTTTCCTTTGTAGTTCTTGGGGGTCTGTGGGGAACTTCAAGAATCTACACATTATTTCACGTCCGTAGAACGCATTTAATGTCTGTGAGATAAATCTGCTGACTGTAGGCTGTGAGGGTCCCAAATCATCACTGCAGCATAGTTGCATTTTACCTGTGGCCAAATATCTCAACAAAATGATCACTTTCATCTCCGGGGTAAGTGCCTGGTTCCTCTCAGATGGACTTTGCAGGACATCTCTTACCAAGTCAGTAACAAAAATAATTCCTGCACGATCCAAACGGTATCTGCTTATCAGTTCTGCATCACTTAATTCATTCAACACGTCCCTACGTGGGCGAAAAGTTCTCTGCTGACGCCTCGGAGCTTGTTGTTCAGCCATTTTCAGGTCCTAGGAATATTCCTAAGTCGTAAGTCACCTCCCTGGCTACACCTAAAATCTCCGTGTCTTAGGACCAGTCCTAGGACGTGGGAGCGTTTATAAACAAGTCCTGCGACTTGGGATCAGTTCCTACGACTTGCGACTAGTTCCTAGGTCCCAGGACCTTTTATGCATACGGGCCCTGATGTCTAGCCATAATCAACCAAACGATATAAAAGACTGCTGTGGAACACTGAAGCAGTTGCTGGGTTTGGTAAACCATCACGGAAGTATTTTAGTCCTCATACTGTTGTAACCTTGATATCCAATCATTATAATTGTCATGCTGGGTTCCAAATGTCAATTAATCCAACTTGTACGGGAAGTAGACTAAACAAATCATCACAGCCCCTCCCATCTCCCCTCTTACCGTGTCTCTTCTCCCTCTCCTCGTCTCCATCAGGCACACACGCTCAGTTTACTAATTTCTACCGTCTTGATTCAACCCCATGTTGGCCACACCCGACATTATCCGACAAAGCACACTGACCGGGCCAATTACAAAGGCTCGGTCTCCTCTAAAGGAGGAGAATTTCTATAAACAACAACAACACCCTACATGAGCAGGATGGCCTCTTTGTCAGAGATGACTGTGACCTACTTGGTAGCCATCTTCCTGTGTCCGAGTGGCTATATATAAGCAATTTTTCTTGCTTACGACAAAGGGAATCAGGATCAACAACATATAAGACAATGAAGAAGCTATTAAAATGTTAAACCTTAAACCTCACTTCTTTAGACATACTGCAACGGTGAAAGTGACACACAAGAACAGACTTAGCTTACTGTAGGACATGTGTAATATTAGGACTGACTGACTCAGGAGAGGTCAAAGTTACAGTCTAATAAGCACTTGATATCTACAATAAAAGGTGTCAGACTTCACTATACACTCCAAGAAGATGCTTTAGTTGATAGATATTTCCCTTTTTTCATACCAGTGAAATAATTTATACCTGCAAATATTATAAACTGTGTAGCTCAGTGTATAATGAAAATAACCAAAAACATATTACCATCGTCATCCTCATCATCATCCTTCTCCTCATCAACTAATGTCCAAGACTATCTAAATGCAGTAGAAAGCTTATCCACAAAAAAATCTATCTATCTATCTATTGCCAGACGCCTCAATCCCGTTTGGGGTGGCCACAAACAAATCGCCTCCAAGTCGCCCTGTCCCCCGCCATTTCACTGCCCTGCTCCCAACTCACACCCCCCTCACTAATATACCTCTCCACCCCATCCCTCCAACTCATCCTCGGCCTCCACCTTCCTCTTACCCCCTCCACCTCACTCACATACACTCTCTTCGTCAGTCTTTCACCTTCCATCCTCTCCACATGGCCAAACCACCTCAGTGTGTTCCTCATAACGCTTCCTATCACATCCACATCCACACCACAACGCTCCTTTATATCCTCATTCGTCAGCCTGTCTCTCCATGTGACTCCACAGGCTCCTCTTAAATAACTCATTTCCACTGCTCTCACTCTTGACTTGTGTCCTTCCAACAATGTCCAAGCTTCACTTCCGTACGTTAGAGTTGTTATCACAATACTGTCATGTAGTACCGGTAACTTTTTCACTTCCATGCTCACTTCCCTGTTTCTTATCACTGCTTTCAAAGAACCAGCAACCTTTATTCCCTGCTGTACCCTTTCAAGCACTTCACCCTCCAAACCTCCATCCTTACTCATCACACTACCCAAGTACTTAAACGTACTCACATTTTCCAGTTCCTCACCATCCAACCTCGCTGTACATTCACTAACTTCACCTCTCTCAAAGACCATCACTTTACTCTTCCCTACGTTCACCTTTAGAAAATGAAAATAAATGAATAAATAAAATGCGTATCTCAGACACCTGGTTTTGTTTAGGAAATTATGGAGAAATTAATACTCTTTCTTCCAGCATGCCCAGTAAGCTGCTCAGTTTCCACATATAATAAAACAATTCCGAGCATCACAGAGGCATGGCAGTATTGTGCACTCAGCAACTGCAAGTTAAATCCTGCCGTGTCTGGAGCGGTACAGCGTGACATGAGAGTCATAATGGTTGTCGGTTTGCTGGCCGTGGCTGGATAATTGCTGGTATCTCAAAGTGACTTCACCAGGAGAAATATATGCAGTTTTGCCCTGACTCTGCCTTGAACTGGAGGATACACGAGAGTATTAGGCATAGTTATGTTTGGTGAATATGTCGGTGCCTGGTTTGGAACTGGTTTACTTTCTGGTCCAGAACATTGCGATTCTAGTACATAAGAGGAATCTGTGTGGGGTCGAAGTTACAACTGTTGTATTGAGCTTGTGATGAGGATGTTGGGTAATTACAGAGTTGATGAGCTGCAGCAAATACTACCTGTTAACTGCGTGCAAAGGGCCTCAACCTTGTGTCCTATCCTTCCGTTCTTCTCCTCAGCATTCCCTCATTCCTTCTCATTCGTTGTTCGCCATTTCTTCCTCCGTTTGTAAAACGGACACACACACACACACACACACACACCATGAAACTATTTTCAGGACGCAATTGATTTTCTACTTCAGCTTTGACAGGAGCACTTGTTTAGATGAATTTAATACTTCTTGCCAAAAATGAAAGAATCAGGTGTGTTTGTGCCTCTACTAAATTTCTGCAACCCAAAACAGAGTTTGAACCGTTTTTTTTTTTGGTGAGTTACACTGTTATACAATATCATATACTTACAATTTCAAAAACCTGTTTTCACATCCACGTTTGTTCTCCAACATACTGCCATCATATTCTAGGTGACCACAGTGGCAACATCACCGCACATCACAGCATGTAAGATTTGCTGCTGGTCCGTCAATGCATTCAAAGTACCACAAACAGTCACTGGCCACTCAGCCACCATGTCCATAGCACTACCTGTGTACCGTACCACTTCACTGCACACATCCATGTTACACCACTACGTTCTATTCACATGTGGAGTAGACTGTAGCACCAGTCGAGCAGGGCAGTACTCCCGAGGTGGATGGAAAGCTGATGACAGGGAGTGCTGGAGCTCCCGTTTCATCAGCCCTCAGGACTAGTTCCTGACCATCCCCCTTTGCTGAACTTTTTCAGTGTCTCAGTTACACAGAGAGTAGGCCAGCATGCTCTCCAGTACAAATTTCTCTATCTATCTTCACCAAACTACATGCACAGTACACACTACACTTCCTATTCAAAATTTACCAAAATGGCGTCAATTCACCTAGC
The DNA here is from genome assembly GCF_032717465.1 of Coenobita brevimanus. Lineage (NCBI taxonomy): Eukaryota > Metazoa > Arthropoda > Malacostraca > Decapoda > Coenobitidae > Coenobita > Coenobita brevimanus. The sequence continues at coordinate 12,252,535 of NC_136959.1, forward strand.
CTCGGAGTCCCCAGGGGGGGGGACCATAAATGCCCCCGCCATCTGCCCCTCTCCCGGTGACGACTCGAGGTGCCTGGAACCACTGTCTGACTCTCTTCTTCTTCATTTCTGCAACATTCGCGGCCTTTCCTCTAACTTTCGCTCTGTTGAGCACCACCTCTCCTCCTCTAAACCTCACCTTCTTTTTCTAACGGAGACTCAGCTGTCTGAGGCAACTGACAGCAAACCCTTTTCTGTATCCTCCTACTTTCTCTATACTCATTTCAAAGCCAAAGGTGGCTGTTGTGTATACATACGCAACGACTTATCTTGCTCTCGTGTTCCTGAACTTGATTCTTCTGAATTCTCCACTCTCTGGCTTTGGCTTTCCTGTCATTCTCTGACTAAATATATCTGTGCTGTTTACTTATCCCCTAATTCTACTGACTATCAAAAATTCTTCGACTATCTTACTTCTACGATGGAACACATTCTGTCCATTTCTCCTTTCTCTGAAATCTCCATTCTTGGAGATTTCAATGTTCACCACCACCTTTGGCTCTCCTCTCCTTTCACGGATCCACCTGGTGAACAAGCCTACATCTTTTCTATCCTTAATGACCTAGAGCAGCTTGTACAGCACCCTACCCGTATCCCTGACCGCCTTGGAGAGAGCTCCAACATACTTGACCTCTTCCTCACAACTAATCCTTCTGCTTACTCTGTTAATCTTTTCTCTCCGTTGGGCTCCTCCGATCACAACCTTATTACCTTAACCTGTCCTATCGCTCCAGTACGGCCTGCGGACCCTCCAGGGAAACGTCGTCTCTGGCATTTTGGAGCTGCGGACTGGGAGGCCCTCAGGCAGTACTTCTTTGATTTTCCCTGGAATGATTATTGCTTCCATGACCGTGAGCCATCTGAGTGTGCCTTGCGCATTACGGAGGTTATTCTCTCGGGCATGGAAGCATACATTCCTTTCTCATATCCTCTGACTAACGCAAGAAAGCCTTGGTTTAATCACGCTTGTTCTAATGCTGTCCGCAACAAGGAGAAGGCCTACAAAAGGTACCGGAGCCAACCCACCCCTGAATCACATAATCTTTACGTTTCTGCCCGGAATCGTGCTAAGTCTGTTCTTCGCTCTACTAAAAATAATTTCATCCATACTAAATGCTCTCAACTCTCCAACTCGAATTCTTCCCGCTCCTTCTGGCACCTTGCCAAAAATCTTTCTAACAACTTTACCTCATCATCCTTCCCTCCTCTTTTCTACTCTGATGGTTCTGTAGCTATTTCTTCTACTGATAAAGCAGATCTCTTCGCACAGACTTTCTCCTCCAATTCCACCTTAGACGATTCCGGTGCTGTTCCTCCATCACTTCCCCCCTCTGACTTCCTCATGGCTGACATTAAAATTTCTTCAGTTGATGTATTTTCTGCCATTACTGGCCTCAGTACTAACAAGGCATATGGGCCTGATGGGGTCCCTCCTGTTGTTCTCAAAAACTGTGCTTCTGTGCTTACACCCTGCCTAGGCAAACTATTTCGCCTTTGTCTGTCAACTTGTACCTTTCCTTCTTGCTGGAAGTTTGCTCTCATTCAGCCAGTCCCAAAGAAGGGTGACCACTCCCAACCCTCCAACTATCGTCCAATTGCTTTAACGTCCTGTATTTCAAAAGTTTTCGAGTCAATTCTTAATAAAAATTTTAAGGCATCTTTCCTATCACAACCTTCTTTCCGATCGTCAGTATGGGTTCCGTCAGGGACGCTCCACTGGCGATCTTCTCACCTACCTTTCAGACTCCTGGTCATCCTCCTTTCGGGACTTTGGCGAAAGCTTTGCCATTGCACTTGACATCTCAAAGGCTTTCGATCGAGTCTGGCATAAATCTTTAATTTCCAAACTGCCCTCCTACGGTTTCTATCCTTCTATCTGTACCTTCATCGCTAGCTTCCTTTCTGGTCGTTCTATAGCTGCTGTCGTAGACGGCCATCGTTCTTCTCCTAGATCTATCAACAGTGGTGTTCCTCAGGGCTCTGTCCTATCACCAACTCTCTTCCTTTTATTCATCAATGATCTTCTAAGCTGTACATCTAACCCTATCCACTCATACGCTGATGACTCCACCCTTCACCTTTCCATTCGGTTCCCGCAACGCCCATCTCAACAGTTACTTCAAGAAACAAGGGATGAGGCTATGGCACACCTAATGTCTGACTTGGCTCATATCTCTGACTGGGGTAAAAATAATATGGTTGTCTTTAATGCTTCTAAGACTCAGTTCTTACACCTATCAACCCGACAAAATCTTCCACAGGTATACCCACTAATGTTTAATAATATTCAGATTAATCCTGCATCATCCTTGAACATGCTTGGGGTTTCATTTACTCGGGACTTATCTTGGAAAGATCATATTACATCTCTTGTAAAATCTGCTTCCAAGAGATTGGGTGTGCTAAGCCGACTCCGCTCTTTCTTTACCCCTGCACAATTGTTGACTCTATACAGGGGTTTTATCCGCCCCTGTGTGGAGTACAACTCTCATGTGTGGGGAGGCTCCCCACATACAGCTCTTCTCAATAGGGTGGAGTCAAAGGCTTTTCGTCTCATTAACTCTCCTCCTCTTACTGACTCCCTTCAACCTCTGTCTCTTCGCCGCACTGTTGCATCTTTATCTCTTTTCTATCGCTACTTTAATGGTCACTGCTCCTCTGAACTGTCTGCTTGCATTCCTCCACCTCTACGACGGGCGCGTAGCACCCGTCTGGCAGCAAACTCTCATCCCTTTTCTGTCCAACTCTCTAATGCAAGAGTTAACCGTTACTCCCAGTCTTTCATTCATGCAACAGGTCAGCTCTGGAACTGTCTCCCTCTGTCTGTATTTCCTCCTGCCTATGATCTCCAGTCTTTCAAACGCAGTGTGTCCAGGCATCTCAAAATGATCGGATCTTGAATTTGGCTCCCTATTGTATTTTGTTTTTCTCTTGGAGGGAACTGTTACTGCGGGCTCATGGCCTTTGGTTCCTTCTTCCTCGCATTAAAAAAAAAAAAAAAAAAAAAAAAAAAAAAACACACTCATCCACTATGGTAACACTGATAATATCCACAACTTACGGCACATCACACTCACACACTCATACACTTACATAATCACACACTGATCTAGTACATTCACACTCCACACCATACCCGCAATATATACCATACGATATTCACACTAACATAATTAATTCATCACACACCATGACAACATACCATTTTAAACCGCAAATATCCCCATTTACCACCATCGTTCATTTATCTCCCCAGCACGCATTGTCATACCATAACAATCTTCATGAACTGCAGAAATGAACCTGACCCACTTCCCGCTATACATAAATACAAGTTCGGCACTACACTCAGCACCACTAAAGTCAGGCCTCAGTCAAATGCTCCATCACAACACCACGCCACACAATAAAACACCACACAGCACCATATCACTCACATCCCCACCTCTCCGGCACCACCGTCATCCCGGCCAATTGCCCAGATATAATTAACTGCACCTCACAAACACTAATTCATCCAGGCCAACCAGCCTCTGGGGGGACTCATATATCAATACTGAAGGGAGGCAGAGCAGGCAGTGAGGCAGGTGACTGAGCTGAGTGAGGCAAGTGGGAGGCAGATGGTTGAAGACGGTGGAATTGCAAATGTGTGAGAAAGCTATGAAAGAAGGCAGACAAGTACGATAAATGTGCAAGGAAGGTGTGTGAGACAACTTCAGGAAATGTGTATGACCAAAGGTGCAAAGTATTATTGACACTGGAAAGGACTTACTGCCATTCCGTTTCAGTCGCTTTCCCATCCAGATTCTCTTATAACACACACACACACACACACACACACACACACACACACACACATCTTTAATTTTATTCATATATGTCACACTTGTGGGAAGAATTGTGTTTCAACTGTCGCACCATTATTTCCCGGCTCAGCATCCCGTCGCGGATCTACGAATATTATAGCCGAAAATACATAGAGGAATAAATACATAGAAAGATAGATAGACAGATAGATGAATTGTTTGATATATGGACAGATACAGACAGACAGATCTGCAATATGATCTATGAAAACATTTGAACTCACTTCTGCACCCGTTTTTACTTTGAAGACAAATCACCATCATCATCATCATCATCATTCAAATCTCATTTCCCATCAACTTATGACTGGTTTATTATTATGGTCTATCTGTTGATGTATCAGAAATGACAGCATGCACTTACATCAAGAGAAAATGGGTGGAACTGTTGCAGTACCTCATCAGTGTCTCATATTTATTGATGTTCATTGTCATTTTATTATATAACAGCAACAACTGCGCTTAGTTTAGGCTCCAAGTAAGCCCAAGTTAGGTCTGTAGGATGCCAAGGTTAGGCTTTCATTTTAATGTTGGCCCTCTTTTTTTTTTTTTTTTTTTTTTTTTTTACCCCACTTGATGGATATTATGCATGATTCTTTTCTTTTCACTTTTTTCCTGCTTTTCAAAGCCCCCGAAATTTAGTAGAGTCTTATGGATAAGGGGGTTCAATTCTCTCTGCGTATTTTTCAGTCTTTGTGGTCGCGATGACTTACACTTACTGGTTTACCAATTGCATAATATCGGGATGTGAGAATCCGTAAGGAAGCATCACAAGATGCTATGTTAAGTTAAACTGTAGACAAACGCAAAAGCACAGTTCGAAATTTGACCATGCCCCGTGCCCTTGGCCTTTGAGTGTCCTCAAAACTGAGTCAATTCATTCTTGCTTTTCCCTCAACCCTTCCCATTTTTACAATGAATGTCAAGTCTAACAGTTTCCAGTACCCAGGAAGCCATTTACAATGTTGGGTGATAACCAGATCACGGAGTGATAAGGAAGCATCTGATAACTGAGTAGAGAGACGCAAATGCCCCATCCAGCCAAGAACTAAACCTCCACACTTTTCCCCGCGCCTCACCATGACGAGGCACTGTCAACCGCAAGGGAACGTCAGCTTACTCCATGGTATGGTCCTGCAGGGGCGATTGCTTACTTGAGATTGATGGATCTGCTTGTCCAAACAGACGTGATTGATCAACTACAATATATTAGTGCCGTAACGTTTTGTGAACTGTATGAACAGGGAAATTATTCACTCTCTCCTCTTTGTGGATTGTATTCATGAAAAAAAAAAAAAGAAAAAAAGTGGTACTGCGACTAAGACGGTTCGAGAGTGTGCAAGCGTGGGACGGAGGCAGATGTTGACCAAAAACATGCTGCAGGAACAAGATGTAAAAACACAGTATATAAGGATAAGTTGCTCTTAGTGGGAAGAGGGTCGTTACTTAGTAGAGCAAAAATATATAAGGCTCTTTTGTCGATGCCCCTCATAACCTCCCCTTCATTATAAAAAAAACATCTAACAACAAAGACAAGTTATCTTTACTACATTGTTTCTTCCCCTTTCGTTCATTTTTTCCAACAGATTCCACCAACACTGAAAAAAAGTAGAATTAGCAAAGATGGCAACCAACTTGTTTTATGATGTCCACCTTGACCTTCTATCATTCTGTCTGTTGACCATTATTATTATTATTATTATTTCGTCTCAATCTCGCAGCTGACACTCTACAACTTGGCGCTTCTTTTATCGATATTTTCCTTTTAATCTTTTTTCCCCTCTCTCTTTCATTCATCGTTCTTTTCTCCTGCAGTTTTGTGTGTCTTGAGATTATTGTATTTATGGACAATACAAAAATAGTATACGGTAAGTTGTAGCTGCTATCTGGCGGAATAGTACTATTAACGAATTATAATCAGTCACTCTCCTCTGGTGCTCATTTTCAGAGATTTGTGAGTTATCAGAGGCTGTCTTATCTCACTTGATGTACACTAACTTGAGGAGTGAATGTACCTGCCCTGCCCTTGTACTTTTCTCACCTACCCTAGTCTTGTCCAACACTGCATTGCCCTTCCACTCCAAGGCAGGATCCACTCCAAGGCAGCCTATCCTGCATTTATTACGTATCTTAACCCTTTGGCTGCGATAATCTATTTTTGAATCTTATTTCTGGTAATGAGAGACAATTTTACAATTCTCAAGAGAAACCAAAGGCACCAAAAAATAAGAACTACCACCATGAACGCTTTGGCTGAGATAGAGAAGTTTGCGTTTATCCCTACATACGATAGAGGATTTGATTCAGCCCCCAGAAACGCAATGCAGTCGAAAGATCTTACCGTATACTCTGCTTTGCCTTGTCTAATCCTGCTTATCCAAAACCTAATATTTTGTCCTGCCTCACTTTTCTTTACCAAAAACACCATACTTTATTCTGCTTTAACCCCTTAACTGCGGGGCGTCACTTTCGTGACGCTTGGGAGCAAGGGATCATACCGTGGGGCGTCGCTTGTGTGATTCTGTGTTATTTTGAATTCACCCGGGCTTCCAAGTGGGGGCTTGTATCATCTATCAGTACTGCCAATGTCCAACACTTGTCAGCACTCCTAATCTCATCTGTACTCCCATCCATTGTTGACAATTTAGCCATTTCTCCCCGTTCTTGACTCCCCTCCCTACCCCCCCTCCATTACCCTATCCTCTCGCCTGCCTGGCCGTGCTACGCTAAGTAAATCTTCCCTGGAATTTTTCACTGATTTCATCCGTTGAAATAAGCCCTATCCTATTCTTATACCAAATAATATATACAAGAAAGAAATAAGGTAAGTGAGAGTGCCATACACCTGGAATTGGCTAATTATCACCTGACAACACTTCACGTGCACTCGTTCGCTAATTTTCGCTGTTTATTTCCCCTTGAAATATGCCGTATAATCTATTTTCGTAAGAAATATACATATAAGGAGGGAAGGGAGAAGCCTAAGTGATATTTACATTCACCTAGAACTACCTAATTTATAATGTATTGTCTAGATTTCCTGCCAATCATTTCACTGCTATAAATAGCTGTGGCAAGAGGCTAAACGTTGGCAGTACTGATTTCCCTAGGTAGGCCTCCACCCCAGCCCACCCTTATCAGTTCACTCTTATCTTCCAGTGTGGGGGTACGTCTGTTCGCTCTTGCTAGCTTCAGGGCCTTTTCACCCCCATGCAAAGGGCCCTGTGACCTTTACCCCCTACTAAACTTCGTGTAGAAAGAGGTAAAGGGCTGACAATTGATAAAAGAGTAACTACGATCTTTCTATTGAGTAAAACAGTGCAAGTGGAATTGTAAATAATGTGTAAATAATGTGTAAACAGCAGGTGAAAGTAATGAATGTAAATATACGTGAACAGTGGAAAATAGTTTTACAAGTTACTTCAAGTGACAGTGCATAACACAGTGTAAATAAAATAGAAATGTAAATAACATAAATAAAATAGAGAACGTAAATAGAAATGTAAATGAGTAGTAGTATAAGAATACGAGTATATACCCTAGGAGTAATGAAAGTGAAAGTTTCACTCTAGCATGTATGAATACTGTGAGTTATGAGAGTGAAGGTGAAAATGACATTCACTCTCAGTGCTAGTATACAGGACGAGAAAGTGAAGGCTACGTATTTTACTGAAAGGAATTGAATCCCTACAGTGACAATAAACTAATACTACTGAAGGAAACTTATGGATAAAGACTGTAGATATATATAAGTGTTATATAGTAATAGGAATATAAAGTGTGAGTGGTTTTATGAATAATAAATGACAAAGTACCAAGAGCGAACTAGCGCAAGTGCGACGGTCAGACGCACTCGTAATTTTCATTGCTTTCACAGTTTTTTTTTTTTTTTTTTTTTTTTTTTGGAGTATGGATCCCAAACTACTTGAAAATCATAGAGTAGTGTTTATAGTGTTAATATCTGGCTGTGGTAATCATATTACGGGTTGTCGGGAAGTGTAAAGTGGAGACTTCGTTACCCAACTTCAGAGGTCTCCACAAGTCCTACGGTAACGACGAAGGCTCAACAAACATTCCAGGAAAAAGCTGAAGGTATGTGCCATAAGCATATGTAATTTTAATATTCTAGGACTAATAACTGATTTTTGGCAAATATTTTTTGAGAGTGTGTCGGAGCCCGAATAACCCCACGGGACACTCAAAACATTGATAAACATGCCCGCGGTGTAGGGGTTAATAAGCCTTGTCTTAGTTTGCCTTGTTCTTTCTTGCTGCTTTGCTCTTCTCTATCTTCCTCTGTCCTTCCCTATCCTCTCCTGCCCAGTCTTGCCTCATCCTTCCTACTCTCACCTGCCCAGTCTTGCCTCATCCTTCCTTCTCTCACCTGCCCGGTCCTGCATGACCCACTTCTCCACCCTCATAATGTTGTGTTTCGCCCCTCTCCCCTCCACATAGTTATGCTGAAGAGTTTAGCACTGCATAATCGAAATATTTGTTTCTCTTCCTCTACCGTACCGTAACTCTTCCTACCCTTTCCATACTTGTCCTCACCTCTCATATCCCTTCCACAATATGTTCTCGCCTCTCATGCCCCTTCCATAAATTTTTTCTAGCTCCTCACGCCCCTTCCATAATATGTTTTCGTTTCTCACGCCCCTTCCATAACTTGTACTCACCTCTCACGCCCATTCTCACCGTACCTGCCTCACCCTGCAAATGTGCCCTGTCAGATACCACGCCTCTTACAAGCCGTTCTTCACCAACAAAATCGATGACGTAAACTGTGTTAACGCCCCGACGCTATGAATATCAAGCTGGTTTTTGGCTCCTCCGTCACCACCTACCCCAATCAACCAGAGCCACCCATCACCCTCCCGCTAACCACCTCAACCACAACTGCCATCACCGCCACTCTTTTCACCTTCCCTCTGCCTCCTTTGCATACTTCTAGTCACGCTTTATAATTTGTACACCTACGTTTGCCATAAATGGTCTCACCTCGCTCATTTTTTTCCTTCCCTCTGGCTGCGTTTCCCTTTGAAAAACATTTTCTCTCTGTAAACTGCCTCTTCCTTCCTCCATCAAGTTTTAAAACTCACTTTTCTCGCTCCCTCCCAGTTGGCAGTTCTTTTACAGCACATTTTCTCTCTCTCTCTCTCTCTCTCTCTCTCTCTCAGTCCTGAACTCTTGAAATTCTAATGTACGTATTCTTGGGCAGTTTCGTCAGGTTAATACCCATTGTCTTTCATCCAGTCCTCTCTTCTAATATTGTTTTCCCTTCTTTTTTTTTTCCTTCCCTCTAGTCTTTCAAATGTTAATGCTTACGTTTTCGTTAACCTTTTCCTTCTCACTATCTGTAATTTATGTGACATTTTCGTTTCTGTTTTAATTTTCCCTCTACATTTTTGTTCTCGTCTTGTGTTTTTTTCTTTGTTTCCATTCATCCATGACCATCTCCTTCTTCAATCGTTTTACATTTTCTGACCTTTTTCTTTTCTCGTTCACTTTGCCTCCCTCTCCTCCATCGTTTCCCACACTTTGCTACTGTTCTCGTTTCCCCGCATTTCGACCCCTCTCATCTTCTTTCCTTCTTTCTCTTTCCAACATGACTCCCCTTTTCCTTTCACCCTTCTTTTCCTTCCCCCTTTCCCTTTCTTCACATAACTTCATTCTCTTGCCTCCCACACCTCTGCTGTCTGTGTTTCTTTGTTCCTTTCTTGCTTTACATTACCTTCCCCGCTTTTTCTCCTAACTTCATTTAATTGTAGCCATGCAACCTCTCTCTCTCTCTCTCTCTCAGTGCTTTCTTCAGTAGATAAAAACTGCGCGTTTGTGTTTCAGGAGGCTTGTATTCAAAAATATAAATGTCTTCGTGACACTGCCAAAGGACAGATGGAGTAGTAATCAGCAAGAGGTGTCATAACTCATCTTTGCAGCAAGCCCCTGCCTCCGTAACTGTCTGTGCACACCACTCACGTCTGGTAGATATTCACATCCAGTATTGATGAAATGAGATTTTTTATTAATGGTTTGTCTGTTGTTAATATTAAATATGAGAACTTAAACAAGTATACGTTACCTGCGCTGTGATAAAATACTGTAAACTATGATGTCGATAGTTTGCACTGTTTTCATTGAAAAATGTGTCTTCTTCAGCAGTGAATACTTGGTTCGTCAATGGAAACAAAACCCTTATTGACAGAAAAAGTGAATTCAATTTCATGTCTGGAATAATTTTTCAACGGTCAAAGACTTATTGAATAAGACTGTCACGGGATTATTAAAGGAGTATGCGGACCTACAGGATCTTTTTATGGTTAAACATGATACTCATTATACTCGAATGAGCTTGTTTTCATCACCTGTGTGAAAGCTATATTGCTTTTGATGTTGGGGACTGACACAATACGTACCACTAACGGGGCGTGCTTTGCTGGTCAGCGGTCGCGGGGTCCGGAGAATTGGGCAGGATTCGTCAGAAAAAGATAAGCTGCTTCTCCGTGTGGAACTGGAGGAACAAGGCACAATGCAGCGTGATAAGGTCTGCACATAGTTCCGGCCACAAGATACAGTGTAGTGTGATAAGGTCTGTACATGGTTCCAGCAACAAGGCACAATGTAGCGTGATAAGGTCTGCATATGGTTCCAGCAACAAGATACAGTGTAGTGTGATAAGGTCTGTACATAGTTCCAGGAATTAATATGTGCAGTAAGGTACCGTACCCCCTTGATACCAGGGTACGTGTTGATACCGCTTTAAGAAATTCTTCATTGTTATTTGCACACTCCAACATGTCTTAGCAACGTTCATCCGATAGAAGAGATCATGATGAATACGACGAAGCACCCACAGAAGATACCGAAAACCGACTTTAATAATGATTCAGGCAGTGGAATAAATGCCGGGTTATGTGTGTCAAGTCAGAAGGAGCCTACTTTAAGGGGGATTAATGTCCTAGCTCAACAGGTTAGCTGTTAATGTTTTTAGAGTCAAAGGTCGGATACTTTTATAACAGACCATGTATTACCTTTTCCATAGTCTAATTGCAACCCATGCCACTCTGTCAGATACACTGCTGAAGTGAACAGTGTTCTCTGCAAAATTTCTGTTAATTAGAAATACTACACCACTAACTCTACCATTCTGCCTTCCTCTGTAGTAAAATATGAAGTCGCTGTCATGGAGCTAAAGTAAATTTTCTTCTCGTCTGTGAATCTCGCTAAGACCTATAACATCCCAGTTGATGTTTTCTAGTTCGGTCATTATGGCATCAAGTTTGTAATATTTTGTGGAACTTCTTACAATGTACTTGTAGTTTTTCATGAATTTTAGTTTGCTAACGTCATATATATATATATATATATATATATATATATATATATATATATGTCATAAATGACTTTGTGTCATAAAATACTTTGTGGTTCTTTTGTGGTTGAGTTGTAGTTGAGTTATATATATGTATTTTAGACTTGTGGTCGAGCGGCTTTTATATCTTGTAGTAGCTTCCCATTTGTCATGTAGTGACAGGAGAGGTAAAGAATAGTATGGGACTATTTTTATTTGTCTTGGAAATATTAACAAGTCTCTCACACAAAGCGGAATATAGAGTCTCGCTCCCTCTCTCTCTCTCTGTCTCTCGAGTTGCTAAGCCCTTCTCCCCTTCGACCTGCCTCTAGTATCGCTTGTCCCCTTCTGAGCTCTCTTTCTTAAATTCTGGTGAAACAGGAGACGTATCACGTGTATTCCTCGTGGATGGAAAGTTTAAAGAAGCCTGTGTGTATGTGTATGTGTGTATATGTGCGTGTGGTCACCAGGTCTTTGTTCACGAGAGGACTGCTGACAGCTAACTGCATCATCTCCTTACTGGCCGCTGTCGTCAGCTTTCCTCAGTGTAACTTGCAAACCTCATTTCCTTTTCCCAGGCTCGCAGAGGGCTGTCTATCTATCTATTTATCTATCTATCTATCATGATTTGTAAATATAATATGTAGTCCTACATCTGCTCGGCCGCGCGAAAATGGCGTACCATCGTCAGTTAATAGTCCTAATATATTAATACATACTATGTACACATTATAATGAACTTATAAGCTAATTAAGTGAAATACATAATATTGTAAAGTAACATAATTGTATGAATATTGTATACATATATTATTCATAGTAAATAGTGATTATTCAGTAATATTACATTTTAAACAAGTTGTATACATATTTGAATAAATGCAATGGTTGTTGTATAACACTTTGTAAGACATGCATGTACAACAGATGTATGCATATAATTGTGCAATGGTAATACTGCTAGGTTATACATTACATAGAGTTATCACTTTAGTAATGTCTAATATTTCACCTAATTTGTATGATGATACTGGTAATACAGAATTGTGCTATAATTGTATGACTTATAATATTGTACTAACATTGTGGTACTACATAATTGTAACATTTTATGAATTGTTACAAAATATTGTGGTAATGCATAATTGTGTTGGCCTTATAATTGTAGTTACATTTTGTTAATGCAACTATTACATAAGTGTCTTGGCCTTATAATTGTAGTTAAAGTTACATAAAAGTTACATCTTGTTAATGCAACTGTTAATTGGCAAAGTGTAACATAATGCAATCGTTTGTCGTTACATAATTGTTACATATCGTTTGTAGTTACATAATTGTAGTTAAAGTTACATAAAAGTTACATCTTGTTAATGCAACTGTCACAGAAATGGTACATATTGTTTGTAGTATTGTTTGTAGTTACATAATTGTAGTTAAAGTTACATAAAAGTTACATCCTGTTAATGCAACTGTCACATAAATTGGTACTTATTGTTTGTAGTTATGCAATTGTAGCAAGTGTAACATAATGTAATCGTTTGTCGTTACATAATTATAATATGGAGTTACATAATTGTAATAATTGCAGTCCTAACATATGCTGCGGTCGATGATAGTGATGATGTGCCATGCCACTTGTTTGTGGAGACAACAATTTGCTTTTTTGTTTGTAGTTTATGTGGTATTTTGACATATGTAGTAACACTTACACTTATTTTCATTTGTTTGTTATGTGATCTTACTCTATTTCTCTTTTTTCTTTCTTACTTTTCTTTCTTTCTTTCCTTTTTTTTTTTTTTGTATGGATTTTCTATAGTTTGTTTTTCTTCGCTTGTGTACGCTTTTTCTATGTTGTTCATGGTTGCATAATTACTAGCTATTTTCCTTGGGATACTTTTTTAAAGTTTAGTTTATATTGCACAGATATTATTGAAAATGATATTATATAGTCCCATATTTTGTTATTTTATATAAAAAAAATATATATACATATATACAGTATTAACTATATACATCGAATTGTTGTTCACTTGTACCTATCATGGGTAATATGTGTGTCAGCACTGTGTGGAAATCATTGTCTGCACGATTGTGTTGAAGATGTTCACTCTTGCTAACGGCATTTGTGTTGGCCATTTTTTTTTTTTTTTTTTTTTGTAAGTTAATTTATCTGTTTCCACTAGGTAGCTTTAAGTAATAAATGTTTAATACAGTTCTTTTAATTGCTCACTGAGTAACTGTGATGGTATATTTTCTTTATTACTCTGTAGATATAATAATGTATAGTTGAATGTATGAAACACGTATTTTATGTAGGTATAAATGGTAACACTCGTTGGTAGTAAATAAATGTTATAATAAATGAATGAATATATACAGTGTAGAATATTTATTGTTGGTGATTATTTAGTGTTTGAGTTATGCAGATAACTGAAGTATGTGTATTTAAGCTGTAACTATACAGCACGTTTTATATGTTTGTGCAGAAGCTTATTGTCTATCACTGTGTATTGTATGAATGAAGTAACTATGTAACTCACTAATTTTTACCGTGGTGGGAATGGTGTGAGTGGTGGTGCAGGTGGTGTGTTGACTGACGTGGCATCTGTTCAGCAAGCACGCATGATGACCTCAACTTCCCACACTGGTAGCTGTGGTGAGTGAATGAGTAGCGATGAGTAACTTGAGTGAAGACGGGTGAGTAAGACGAGTTGTGAATATGGACTTGGTGTTTTGCTGCGTGTCTTGACCTCTGGGTCAGCAGGCGGTAGGGAGTGGTGGTGGCTTGTGTGCTTGTTGCTTCGGTGTTTCCTCTTCTTTACTTGCTTTGTTTTATATTCTTCTTGTTGCTGCTTGAAGTTACGTGAAGATTATAGAGTTGTTTCGTAGACTTGTAGACTATTTGCATTGTAGGCTGTATTTTGTAGGGATTCACTGTAGACTGAAGCTAATCTTGTAGAGTCTCGGTTGCTTTTGTAGAAATTTGCTTTTAATTCGGAGACGATGTCCATAGATTCGCTGGTTCGGCGTAGAAATTGTAAGATCGTATCAATATTTTGTTAAACTACTTGCAAGGCGTCCTGTGATCCCTTCACCTCTGCATCAGCATGATGATCTGGGAGACGGAGGGGGCTGGTTGGAGAGAATACTGTCAGGAGCTGGTTGTGTTGCTGGTTGAGAGAGATATTATTTTTGTTTTCAATCTTGATATTTTGTAGGAATTCAATGTTGATTCGTAGACGAGGTTCGTATACGTTCGCTGCTACCAAATGTCATAAATGACTTTGTGTCATAAAAGACTGTGTATTTACTTGTAGAGAAGTTATATATATATATATATATCTATGACTTGTGGATGAGCGGTCTTTATATCTTGGAGTAGCTTCCCATTTGTCATGTAGTGACAGGAGAGGTAAAGAATAGTATGGGACTATTTTTATTTGTCTTGGAAATATTAACAAGTCCCTCACACAAAGCGGAATATAGAGTCTCGCTCCCTCTCTCTCTCTGTCTCTCGAGTTGCTAAGCCCTTCTCCCCTTCGACCTGCCTCTAGTATCACTTGTCCCCTTCTGAGCTCTCTTTCCTAAATTCTGGTGAAACAGGAGACGTATCACGTGTATTCCTCGTGGATGGAAAGTTTAAAGAAGCCTGTGTGTGAGTATGTGTGTATATGTGCGTGTGGTCACCAGGTCTATGTTCACGAGAGGACTGCTGACAGCTAACTGCATCATCTCCTTACTGGCCACTGTCGTCAGCTTTCCTCAGTGTAACTTGCAAACCTCATTTCCTTTTCCCAGGCTCGCAGAGGGCTGTCTATCTATTTATCTATCTATCTATCATGATTTGTAAATATAATATGTAGTCCTACATATATATATATATATATATATATATATATATATATATATATCATTGTTGCCTTCAGACTAGTATTTCAGTCTTACGATAAGAGGAAACAATATCCAGCACCTCATTGGCTTCGGAAAGTCCTTGACAAGATGGGAAAAGTATCTAGCGGTGGTAAGGGTGGAATAAAAAGATGCCAATCATCGTAGTATGTAGATGATAACTTTTCATTGTGTTGTAGTGTCAGTTAGACCACGAATTCCTTCACCCCACTTCATCTTTCCTTCACCAGTTGCGCACACACCCACACACTACACAGTCCAGGTAAGGGGGTGCTTTTTTCTGCAATGGGACTGACGGCAAGGGGGCTTTGTGGACTTCAAAGTGAAGGGGAAATCTCACCTGACTTTGACGGCGATGTGTGGAGGCGTTTTCAAGGAAGTTAAAAGATAGAAAGAATATAGCAAATGCATTCATTGTAATTACATTTACAGTTCTAGATTTCTTACGCAGTATATTTAAAAAATAGTTGAAGCTCAGTATAGTTTCTTTAATTATAAGGCTGGACATTGGCCTCATACTAAAAGAAAAAAATAATGATTTTGTTTCGTTGCATACTCAATAATGTCAACCTTTTTCTCAGACTTTCGTCTCCAGTTTTCCTCTCTCTCTCTCTCTCTCTCTCTCTCTCTCGTGTTGAGTTAACTTTTAATGTGATACAGCTCACAGGATAGTTTATTTATTAAACAGCATTATTTTCGTTTACATAATCTAAAACACCATTCTTTTTTTTTTCTCGTACATCTGTCTTCGCAGAGCCACCCTATTCTTTTCTGTCTTTACTCTTTCTTTGGCGTTTATCTCATCTTTCCTCTTCCTCTTCTCTCTGTTCCTTTTCAAATCATGTTTCTCATACACTTACCCTTCATATCCCTCCTGTCCCTCTGTCTTGTACTGAACTGCCTCTTATTTACATTGAGCGAACTGGACCTTTGGCGTAGGTTGGGACTAATATGGCTTTGGCTCTGGCAGTTTAGACTCACTGGAACCACGTACATTCGTTGTGATAAATTTCTTTGAGCTGATTCAGTTCTTGTAATGTTAGCTGGAAAAAAAATAATAACGCTTTCATCTTGCGACTGGTGGCTCCCAGCTGAAGAAAATAGTCCTTTGTCAGACAGAAGAAGTAATTTTCTTGAATAACAAGCAAAGTGTTAGATAATATACTTATCCACCGTCCCGTCTGTTGCCTCCTCTCTCCCTGTTTCACTGGAAATTTCTCTTGTGGCAAATCTATTTTTCCTGTACATGTCCCAACCTCGATATATTTCTTTCTTTTTTTTCTAGTTGATTCTAGAGCCAATTACGGTACATCAGACGGGATCAGTCATGTTTACGACGCGCTGTACCTTCGGCTTCTGTGTCATTACCAAATTTCTCCACCAGACTTCCCCACGAGTTGTCTTTTCCTCCATCCTTTTGCAGCATTGTTGGTGCGTACTGATCATTGTCATGGCCCCTATGTAAGCCTGCCAGCACAGTATGGTGAAGGCAGAGACTAGGACTGATACAGGCCAAAACCCCGGCACTGGCCAGGGAATCTGAACTATCGTAAAAGATCTAGCACTTGAGTGCCACATCAAAGGGATTGCATCACTCTCCAGGCTGAGAGAGAGAGAGATTGTCCTGAAATATCCTGAGAGCCTGGCACCCAGTGCTGCAGCAGAGCTGTCTTATAGCCACATTGTTTTGTGTTCGTCACGTCAGTACGTTACTGACGTAGAAAACATAAAGGCAAAGTGAGAGGATCTGCTCGCGCCCGCGCGCGTGTGTGTGTGTGTGTAGGGGAGGTGGCGGTGTACTCGTGCACTAAACCGTTTCTATTCAGTGTTAAAACAAGCATACGTCCATGACCAGTCTTATATATAAAATCTGTACTTCTCCAAGGAAAGCATCGTAATAAAGACAACCAGTAATTTGCTTTATCATCTACAAAACGTCCGTACGTGCATAACAACTGGATCGAACAATTATCGATGCAGTAATTGCTGGTGTCATTAACTGAGAGTGAACAAGGAGTCTACTTTAAGGTAACCTAATATACAAGCCGATCTCCAGCTTTACCCCCTATGTGCCAATCTCCACCCACCTGTTTACTACACAGGTACCTATTCCCAGTTTATCAGATTTTCCCCCACGAAGCTCTTTCCCATCTTTGACCTCTTCTCCCCTTGACCCTATTTACCCCATAAACCTATTTTCCCCAAGAACCAATTTTCCTCATGGTTGTATTAGCATGGGAGTATTTTCCACCTTGAACTAATTTTTCCTCCATTGACCTACTTTCCCTTCATGGACCTAGTTTCCCCTCCATTAGCCTATTTTCCCTTTGGAGTTACTTTCTCCATGGACCTACTTCCCCATGGTCCTATTTTTCCTCATGGACCATTGCGTTTACCACTGGGAAACACCAGATCTGCACATGGCCCTATGTTTTCCTGTTGGTTAATTTTCCCACAAGAACCTGATTTTACCCACTGGATCTATAGTTGTCTTTGGGCCCACTTCTCCAGGAATGTACTCCGCATAGACCTTTTTTCCCACATGGACCTCTAACTACCATGAAACTATTTACCCCATAGACCTAATCCCCATTCACCCATTTTTCCTTCTACCTACCTACACTGCCCACCTACTCATCTTACTCAACCACCTACCCACTCACTCATACTGCCCCCACCCCCCACCTACTCACCCATATTTCCCTATTCTGCTCACCCATTCACTCATGGTGTCCCAACCTGCCCACCCACTCACTCAGGCTGCCCCAAACTGCCCACCCACTCACTCATGCTGCCCCAAATTGCCAACCCACCCGCCTACCCACTCAACTCTCTCGCTCTCCATACTCCACCCACCTGCTCTCCCAACCCACATACCCATCACCTTACCCTCCCAGACACCAAGCAACTCATTGTTACTTGAAAGCTGAGAGAGAGAGAGAGAGAGAGAGCACAGCTGTGTTTATAGTATAGATATTCTCATTATTGTACACGAACAGACTCTCTCTCTCTCTCTCTCTCTCTCTCTCTCTAGCAGAAATACCTGTGCCTCCAGGCTGAAGAGAGGTGTGTATGGTGGAGCAGAACCAGTTTGCAATCAAGTCTTCTATGTACGGCGTACAACCTGCTATCAGTGATCTGCTACAAGTTACTCGCAAAGCGAGGCAGCTGTGGAGTACGAAGTAAGATGTGTGTATTTGTGAAGCACTATCACTGTATTCCCTGTTACATCAGTTCAGCCACACAACAATCAGCCTCTCTGTCCGCATTACAGTCCAGCTGCAGGACAAAGCCATAGTAAGTGGCTTATATTTCCGACCTACCAGTGAGGTCTCCCTCCCCCCGATCGTTCTCTCCTCCTCTCGCACACCAGCCACCCCACCCTCGCC
Organism: Coenobita brevimanus; assembly: GCF_032717465.1. Taxonomy (NCBI): domain Eukaryota; kingdom Metazoa; phylum Arthropoda; class Malacostraca; order Decapoda; family Coenobitidae; genus Coenobita; species Coenobita brevimanus. The sequence continues at coordinate 12,271,086 of NC_136959.1, forward strand.
ATCCCTGAACATAAATATGGAAGCGGGTGAGTTTTTTGGTCCCGCTAACGAGGACGGTGAGCCACTGGATCTCTAGCGCTTGTAGGCTCTGATAGTGTTACAACTAATTAAACAGAAAAACGTGTGTGTGGCTCTAATGATGGGTAGGAGGGATGTGGTTAGGGTGTAGGAGGGTGTGGTATGGTGGAGGAAGAGTGAGGCAGTGGTGTGCAGGGTGTGGTATGGTGGTGGAAGGGTGAGGCAGTGGTGTGGCAGGGTGTGGTATGGTGGTGGAAGGGTGTGGTATGGTGGTGGAAGGGTGAGGCAGTGGTGTAGCAGGGTGTGGTATGGTGGTGGAAGGGTGAGGCAGTGGTGTGGCAGGGTGTGGTATGGTGGTGGAAGGGTGAGGCAGTGGTGTGACAGGGCACAGACGGTCGTGACTCCTGTACCCACCTAAGATTTATGTATTTAACGAATACATAGCTTCAGCTTGTGTTTGTAGAAGGAATGTAATGGTTTTGTGTCATTTCATAACAGATGGTGCCTACCTCACACACCTTACAGAACAGTTGTAATACGGTAATTATCGGAAACGAACCATTGGTGATAACAGTTGGTATTAGTAGTCTATACCTCCATAGAGTGAGGCTGAGGGTAGATGTGGTAGTGGGAATAAGGGTGCCGATGGTGGTGGTATTAAGTTTTACTGCTGGTGATGATGGTGGCAGTGGCAGTCTGTTTATTCTTTACTTATATAACAGTTCTAGATCCTAGTGTATCAAAGAGATATGTTTTTGAAAATAAATTTTTGATGATAATAGTTTCAGTAGTTGTCCTTATGCAACGAAGATATCATATGAATATTCTTGCTGTTGTACAATACGCCTTAATGCTAAAGTTATTTCCAGTTTCAAGTAATATTATCAAACGGTACCCAATCTTGCTTTATAAAGTGGGCATAACTTGGAGTAAAAAAGGATGTATTTGCTGGGAGGGTAGCGGGGGGTGGAGGAGGAGGAGGGTGCAAGCTCCCTTTGCCACCATCCCTTCACAATGGTCCCTGATTGTACGTCTTGACAGTTGGGGTCTGTATCAGCATTCGGGAATGGTTGGGTGGCGATGGTCGGGTGACTGTGGTTGTGACTGTGGTTGTGATTTAGGTGTGATGTGGTGTGTTAGTGGTGTTATTTTGGAGAATCAATGTAGATTGCTAATGGCAATAAGTGATGTATTAGGGTTTGTTTAGACGAGCAAATGTATTGAAATAATTGGTGTTTCAGAGCACTAAAACTCATTCAACCTGTCTGGTCAATTTACGCCTTCCAGTTGTTTCTAATTTCGGTTATTCTTTCTTCAACAGAACACAAGTGATTGTGATGGAGTAAAATGTAGGTGGTGAGCGAGCTTCCTCTGAAAAAGGAGTGATAAATGGGTGCAGAGCAGTGACCGGGCTTGGGCAATGAGATCCGGTAACTGGATAAAAGAAAGGTAAGATGTTTGGTCCCAGTAATACTAAGGTTGTTAGAGTTTTCTGAAGAAGTCACTGTATCCATTTATATCTGAACACTCCACACCTATCTCCCACGTTTCTCTACTTCATTAATAACTTATTTCATCCCACAGTTAAATAATACACAGTGTACAGCTCTTAATTAACTTAAATTCGAACCCAACAATGAGCGTTTCCAAAAAGACAGTCCACAATTGGCCATACCACACCTACACTCCACCCAAGAAACCATGTGAGGAGAGCAGAACCACAGTTGGCCACATTATACCTGCACTCCACCCCAGCAGAGTGTGCAGAAGGCAGAACCACATTTGACCACACCACACCTGCACTTCACCACAGTACGGGACAGAAGACACAGTTGGCCACACCACCACTTCGTCCCAGCAGCCGTGTGAGGAGGGTAGAGTCACAGTTGGCCACATCACATCTGCAAGCTACCACAGAAGTGGTGTGAGGAAAGCAGAACCATCGTTAGCCACAACACTCTTCCATTCCACCCCAGCAGCGGCGCAGCGGCAGTGTTGCAGTTAACCACACCATACCTGCACTCCAGCTCAGCAGCGGTATGGGAAGGGCAGAGCCAGTTAGCCACACCACACATGTCTTACCATCCTCACGCCTCTGCACTCCACCCAAGCAGCGGTGTGAGAAGGGCAGAGCCTCAGTTGGCCTCATCAGACCTGGTCTATGCCCCAGCAATCGTGAGAGTGGGGTAGCATAACAGATGAACAAACCACACCTACACTCCACCCTAATAGCGATGTAAAGAGGAGAAAACCACAGTTGTCCACATTACGCAGCAGGCACTTCACCAAAGCAATGGTGTGGAAAGGGTTGACTGATACTTGGCCACACCACACCTGTACTCCACTCCAGCAAAGGCGTGAGGAGGGCATGGGGACAGTTGGCAACACAACAAAGGCATTGTACTCCAGCAGCGGGGTGAGGAGGACAGAGCCAAAATTGGTCACAAGACAGGTGCACTCCACACAAACCTCAGTAGGAGGAGGCAGAGTCACAGTTGGCCAAACCAGATTTGCACTGCATTACAGCAGCGGTGTGACGAGGGCAAGGCCTCTGTTGGTGCTCCACCACCATATCAAGGAATGATATGAGTAGGAGAGAGCCACAGTTGGCCATACAACACTTGCACTTCATCACAGTGGTAGTGTGAAGGTGGGAGAAGCACAGTAGGCCTCACCACACCTGCACTTCAGTCCAGCAGCAGTGTGAGAAGGGCAAAGCCAGAGTTGATTAAGAATACTGTACTGCATCCCAGCAGAGTGTAAGGAAGGCAGAACCACAGTTGACAACACCACACTTGCTCTCCATCCCCGTAACGATGTGAAGAAAACAGAGCCACTGTTAGTCACACCACAAAAACGACCTACCCCAGATGCGGTGTGAAAAGGTTATAGCCACAGTTGGCCACACCACACCTTCACTCCACGCCAAAAGCAGTATGAGAAGGGCAGAACCACAGTTGGCCAAAACACACCTGCACTCCACCCAAGCAAGGAAAGAAGGAGAGTGGAGCCATAAATTGCCAATTCAGATCTGCACTTCACCCCAACAATGGTGTCAGGATCACCGAGTCACAGTTGGACGCAACAGCCTATACACAGCGGAGTGTGTGAAGAAGTCAAAGCAACACTCGTCCACACCACACTGGGACTCCACCCCACCAGTGGTGTGAAGAGGACAGAACCATAATTGTCCACATCACACCTGCACACCACGGGAGCAGTGGTGTGAGGCTGGCAGAGCCACAGTTGGCCATGCCACACTTGCACTCCACCCAGCAGCAGTGTGAGGAGGGCAGAGCCACAATTGGCCATGTCACACTTGCACTCCATCCAGCAGCAGTGTGAGGAGGACTAAGCCACAGTGAGCCACACCACACATGCACTACAACCTAGCAGCAGTATGAGGAGGGCACATCTTTATTTGGTCACACCAAACCTGCAGACCATCCCCACAGGAATGTAAAGAATGGCTAAGAAAGTTGGCCACACCATACCTGCGCTCTGCCCTGGGTGCAGTTGGCCAAACTGCATCTGGACTCACCCCAACGGTAATATGAAAAGGGAAGATCCACATTTGGCCGCACCACACTTACACATCACTCAAGCAGGGGGTTGAGAAGGACTGAACCACAGTTGGACAAACCAGACCTGCACTCCACCCTAGCAACGATTAAAGGAGGCCAGAGCCATAGATGACTCCACAAAACCTGCACTCCTCATTCATCCCCATTAGTGGAGTGAGGTGGTAAGAGCCTCAGCTGGCCACATTAAAACAGCACTTTACCCCATTTGTGGTGGAAGGAGGGCAGAGCCAGAGATGGCCCTACCGGACTAACCCTCCACCCAAACAGCAATATGAGGAGGGTAAAACCACATTTGGCCACACCTCACTGTCATTCCGCCCCAGCAGTGGGGCAGCAGTGGTGTGAGAAGGGCAGAGCCAGAGTTGGCCACATCACACCTAAGCTCCCCAGAAGCTGTGTGAGGAGGACAAAGACACAGTTGGTCGCACCACGTCTGCACTGCACACCAGAAGTGGAATGAGGAGAGCGGAGCCACAGTTGGCCATAGCATAGGTGCACACCAGCTCAGCAGCACTGTGACGAGGTCAGTGACACCACTGGCCACGACAGATCTGCACTCCTCCTCAGCACCTGTGTGAAGAGGGCACAACCATAGATGGCCATACCACACCTTCACGTCATCCAAGCAATGGTGTGAGGAGGGCAAAGTCATAGCTGTCCACACCAACGTGCATGCAGTGGGAGCAGTGGTGTGAGGAAGGCAGGGGCACAGTTGGCCACATCTCACATGCACTCCACGGGGACAGCGGTGTGAAGAAGGCAAAGCCACAGAGTATCACATTACATATGCACTACAACCTAAGAACAGAATGAGGAGGACTGAGCCACATTTGGCCACACTAAACCTTCACTCCACCACAGGGCTGTAAAGTGAGAGAAGTAGCTGGCTACACCATACCTGCACTCTTCCACGGACACGATATAAAGAGAGTAGAACCATGGTTGGCCAAACCTCACCTGCACATACCCCAGCAAAATATGAAAAAGGCAGAGCCACACTTGGCCATACCACACATGCACTAAACCCAGCCGCAGGGTGAGGGGATCAGAACCAAAGTTGGACACACCAGGCCTGCACTCCACCCTAGCAATGGTGTAATCAGTTCACAACCACAGTTGACTATACAAAACCTGCACTCCTTCCCCAGTAGTGGTGCGAGGTCAGAGCTTCAGTTGGTCAAATTCAAACTGCAGATTCACCCGAAACTGTCATGTGAGAAGGGCAGAGCCAGAGTTGGCCTGACAAGACCAGCACTCTACCCAAACAGTGGCATGAAGAGTGTATAGCAACACCACACCAGCACTCTACCCCACGAGTGGTGTGAGAAGGGCAGAGCCAAAGTTGGCCACTCCACACCTGACCTCCATCCCAGATGTTGTGTGAAGAGGGCAAAAACACAGTTTGCCTCAACACATCTCCACTGCTTACATACCAGAACTGGGATGAGGAGAGCACAACCACAATTGGCCTCAGCACAGGTGCACACCAACTCAGCAGCAGTGTGAGGGGGGCAGTGCCAAAATTTGCCACACCAAACCTGCACTCCTCATCACCAGTGTGAGGAGTGCAGAACCACAGTTGGCCATTCCACATTTACACTCCATCCAAGCAGCGGTGTGAAGAGGGCAGAGACAGAGTTGGACGCATCTCTGCACTTCACTCCAACGGGGGTGTGAGGAATAAAGAACTACAGTTTGCCGTATTACACGTCTCCTGGGCTGGAGTGCAGGTGTGCTTGACCATCTATTGTATTGCCATCTTCACAACACTACTGGGGTGGCGTGCAGATCTGGTTTGGACAACTGTTGCTCTACCCTCCTCACTCCACTAATAGGATGGAGTGCAGGTGTGGTGTGGCCAAGTATGCCTTTGCTCTTTTTATCCCGCTACTGGAGTGGAGTGCAGGTGTCTTGTGTCCAATTTTGGCTCTGGCCTCCTCACGCCACCTTTGGGTGGAGTGCAGGTCTGGTTTGTAAAACTGTTGCTCTGCCCTCCTCACTCCACTGCTCGGGTGGAGCATAGCAGTGCTTTGGCCAACTTTGGTTCAGCCCTTCTGACACCGCTGCTGGAGTGCAGTGCAGGTGCAATGTGGGAGACTAAATCATTCCTCCTCATACCGCTGCTTGGGTGAAGTGTAAGTTTTTATGGCCAGCTGTTAGTCTGCCTTCCTCACACTGCTTTTAGGGTGGAATGCAGGTGTGGCCAGCTGCGTCTCTCCCCTTACCACACACCACTGCTGAGGTGGAATGCATGTGTGGTGTGGCCAACTGTAGCTCTGCCCTCCTCACACCAGTGCAGTCCACCCCATCAGTGGTGAGAGAAGGGTGGAGCCATGATTAGCCACATCACATCTGCATTCCATCCCAACCACTATGTGAGGAAGGTAGAGCCACAGATGGCCATCCAGTACGTTACACAAGCCTAGCTGCTGTGTGAAGAGGGCAGAGCCATGGATGAGTAAGCAACACCTGCACTGCAACACAATAACAATGTAAGGAGGGCAGAGTGATGGTTGGTCACACCACACTTGCACTCCAACCCATGCAAGGGACTGGGAAGGGCAGAGTGATGGTTGGTCACACCACACTTTAATTCAGTCCCAGAAGCAGTGTGAGGAAGGCAGAGCCACTGTTGGCCACACCGCACCTGTACTCCAGTGCATCGGTTGAGATGTTGAACACAAGACACCTGCGCTGAACTTCAGTAGCGGTGTGTGGAAGGCAGAGACACAGCTGAGCAAAGCTTACCTGCAGTTCCCCCCAGAATGGGAGCGAGGAAGGTAGAGCAAGAATTGACCAGACCTGATCTGCACCCCATCCCAGAAGCAGTGTCAGGAGATTAGAGCTACAGATGGATACATCACACCTGCACCTCACGCCAGCAGTGGGATGAAAATCGCAGAGGCACATTGGCCACACCACATCTGCACTCCATCCCATCAGCGATGTAAGGAGAGCTAGAGTTGTGCACACCACACTTGCACTCCCCCCTAGCAAAGGTATGAGGAGGATAAAGCCACAACTGACCACACCATGCCTGCACTCCTCCCCCAGCAGTGGTGTAAGGAAGTCAGGACAACAATTGGCCACATCACCACTGCACTTCAGCCCACCTATGGTGTGAAGAGGGAAGAGCCACCGTTGGCCACACCACATCTGCATCCCACATCAGCAGTGGTGTAAAGAGGGAAGAGCTACAGTTGACCACATTCCACCTCTGCCCTTCTGACACCACTGCTTGGGTGGGGTGCAGGTGTGGCGTGACCAACTGTGGCCCTGCCTTCCACACACAGCTTTTGGGACACAGTATGGGTTTGGTGTTGCCAACTGTGGCTCTGACCTCCTTACTCAACAGCTGGGGGAGAAATAGAGGTTTTGTGTTGCCAGTAATCTCTCTGCCCTCCTCATGCCACTGTCATAAAATGACTTTGTAGTTACTTGTAGAGAAGTTATATATATATTAGACTTGTGGACGAGCAGTTGTTATACTTGAGTAGCTTTGTAAGTAGATAATCTTCTTTCCCATTTGTCATGTAGTGACAGGAGAGGTAAAGAATAGTATGGGACTATTTTTATTTGTCTTGGAAATATTAACAAGTCTCTCACTCACGAGTGAGTTGAGCAGAGTCCCTGTCTCCCTGTCTCGCTCTCTCTCTCTCTCTCTCTCTCTCAAGTTGCTAAGCCCTTCTCCCTGCGACCTGTCTGTTCTATGGCTAGCTTCCTTCTGAGGTCTCTTTCCTAAATTCTGGTGAAACAGGAGTCGTATCACGTGTATTCCCTGTGATTGGAAAGTTCTAGAAGCCTGTGTATGAGTATGTGTGTGTGTGTGTGTATGGTCAACAAGGCTTTGTTCACCGGTGAATTGCTGACAACTAACTGTATCATCTCCTTACTGGCTACTTCGTAATCTGTCGTCGGCTTTTCCTCAGTGTAACTTGCAAGATCATTTCCCATTCCCAGGCTCGCATAGAGCTGTCTATCTATCTATTTATCTATCTATCTATTATGATTTGTAATTATAATATGGAGTCCTAATATATGCTCGGTCACGCGAAAATGGCGTACCATCGACAGTTAATAGTCATAACATATTAATACATATTATATACACATTATAATGAACTTATAAGCTAATTAAGTGAAATACATAATATTGTAAAAGTAACATAATTGTATGAATATTGTATATATATAATATTTATAGTAAATAGTGATTATTCAGTAATATTACAATTTAAACAAGTTGTATACATATTTGAATAAATGCATTAAAAGTAAATTATTTAACTGTAATACAGTATGTACTTGGGTTATTGTAGTGAAATGCATACATGCAAGAAAAAAAAAGTTTAAAATTAAGATTATGGTAAGAGTTATTAATATTTCATTTAAAGATAATGGTACTGGTATGCCATACATGGGTCATTCTTCTTTGTATTTATATATATATATATATATATATATATATATATATATATATATATATATATATATAAATAAAATTGATACTATATACAAAATATATACACTTCATTCAGGGGGGTTAACTTGGATGTTAACTCTCCCCCCACTAAATAATGACTCCAATTAGCAATTCTTGCATGCATTCTGTGCATTGCGAACAGCAGTACTGCAACTACAATGCAGACGATTATAAAGACAGTAGGTGCTGGGCTATACACATAATATGGGTTGAACATACTCAAACTCAAATCTTCCCAGGGCTTCATTGTTTCATTGATCAGCTGCATAGTTTCAAACTTAGGTGAAGTCAACTTAATACTTGTGCTCATGTTTAAGTTCATATCAGGCAGTGGGTGGAAATGTTTGTGTGTATGATTGAGAATGGCGTAGAGATTGATGGTGGATAAAGTAGACATGGCTGGTGTAAATACCGCACAGTAGTCTGGTGCTATGTATAATCCTTATGCTGATGTATGAGATGGTGGTATATCTGGACAGACTATGTAAACTGATGTGTTATGAGGGAAATAAAAAAACTGTGAGTGTCCAATGCGTTGATGGTGTACAAGTTTATCTGGAGCAAAAGTGAAGTTGCAATGATGATGAATATTGTCATTTCTGATGATAGCCATTTCACAAGGGACTGTATCAGTAGGCTGAAACGTGAAAATGTACGCAGGACAAAGATGAACAGCATGTAAGGATGTGCGGCACTTTCGTTCAATCGTTGATGCACTTGCGAAAGTGACAGTGTCCCGTCTCTTGGAGACCATGATGAGTTCGGTGTCTGTGTTGATGTTGATGATGACCAAAGTGTTGTTATTTTTATAGGGGAAGGGGTGTATTTGATATACTGTGAACAGGTCTTCAGTGACGAATGGTACATGAACTACTACTGATGTTGGTGTTAGTGTTGCTTCTAAATATGGGTAATATTGCATGAATTCCCTACTGCGGAACAACGGCTTCAATTTATGTTTATGTATGCCTTGACTAACTATCTGACGTAGCTCATGAACTGAGAGTAAGTCAATTGTGATCTTGCCATCACCAGCATTCGAAATTCCTTGCATAAGTGCCCTGAAATGATCTCTAGTGTTCTCTAATTGTAGTAGAATCGTGTCAATATGTTCTGTGATGATGGAGAAGTGTTGGAAAAGTGTAACGTTTCCCTCCATTTCATTTATTTTATCTACACTCTCGAGAGCTATGTTTTCTGCTTTTTTCAGATTTTTCACAATTGTCTTTATTGCTGAGTTCTGTCCTGTGATGAATTTATCTTGGTATGTTAGTACCTGAGCTATCTTATTAAATTTGTTGTTTATTTCTTTAAGGTCATCCTCTGTAGCCAATCCAAAGATGTTTCCAAGAACTGCGCCACCCAGGTCGAACAAACCGCGCTTTTGGCGAGTACGTGTGATGTTGTTCCTGTCGCTCAGTACCTCCGTTCCATAAGATGGGAGATCTTGGATCATGATGAGCATAGTTGACTTTGCCTGTTCTAGTTTCCATTTCGCTAACTTTACCATTTCATTCACTTCCTTGGTGTTATGTGCTTGTGAAACATAATTTCCTATCATGAAGTCCAGAATTCGCATCGGCGTCGCAAGTCTGTCTAGATAAGTAGGTAATTCATACAAGTAATCTAGACTTATTTCAGTACTCATGACGTCCTTAACGATTGTAGTCGTGGCCGTTGGAGCTATGAGGCATCCTTGTCGTACTATGTGTTGGGGGTCTAAGTGCGCATATCCTCTTGCTATGTAGAGGAGAATCCATAGCATAAGTCCCTTCATCGTAACCTACCGAAAAAAAAAAAAAAGATTAATTTCCTAATATGGTCATGCTGTGGTCGATGATAGTGATGATGTGCGTTACGGTTGATTGTTATTTCATTTATAGAAGGAGTTTAAATCGATATTTAATTCTCGTAAATGATGTACTGTAGATTTGATTGGAACAGTTGCACCTATGTTCGATTGTTTGGTATATGACCTTAATTTCTTTTTGTAATCATTGTTGTGTTCTTGCTTGGTTTCTTGAGGTACGTTCGCCTGTTCGGTTGTATCCGAGGCTGAATAATTATGGGATAATTCCCTTGAAACTCGTTTTAAATGGTCAATATGAACTTGTTTCTCCTCGCCACTTGAAAGTGACTTAATTAAAACTTTGTTTGCTTTTATGTTGATTACTCTGTATGGGCCCTCAAATTTTGGGGATAATTTATTGTCTCTCTTATGAATGACACCGTAAACAGTGTCTCCTAAGCTGATAGGTGAATCTTTTGCCTTCTTGTTAAATGCCTCCGTCATTTCTTCCTTGGACATCGTTAATTGTTTTTTGACTCTTTTGTGAATGTCCTGGAATTCACGTAAACGGAGTTTAGAGTAATCATCGTAATTGTATATAGGCATGCTGTCACCTTCTAGGAGCTCATATGGTAATTTTTTATCTGTGCCATATATAATGAAATGTGGTGTGTCACCGATGGATTTATTTATAGACCCATTAATTGAGGCCTCTACTCTGGGAATCCAATCATCCCAGCTTGCATAATTTTCACTGAGAATGTGTCGTAGCACATCTAATACTTTTTTATTTTGTCTCTCTACCAACCCATTCGATGCTGGGTGATAGGCTAAAACGTTAACCTTTTTGATGTTGTATTGTTTACATATTTCTTGTAAGATCTCAGAATTAAATTCTCCTCCATTATCACTTATTAGTACCTTTGGGGTAGTAAAGCGACATATTACATTATCTGTTATTGCCTTTGCTACTGTCTCTGCTGTCTTATCTTTAATTGGAGCTAAAATGACATAACGGGAAAAATGATCCATTGCTACGAATAAGTATAGGTTATTATTGTATGATAATGGCATCTTGAGTAAATCAACAGCGACAACGTCCCATGGTTGATGTGGTACAGGGTAATTACCCATCGGTGCAGGTGTGATTGGTTATCCTTTGTGTTTCGCACATGATTCGCATCTGTCTATATGATTGTTTATATCTTTTCGTAATGAAGGCCAGTAATATAATAGCTGGGCTTGGTTGAATGTCTTATCCTTTGCAGGATGTCCTGCATGTGGGCTGTCGTGTATCAATCGTAATACTTGGGGTATCATGTCATTAGGTACTACCAACTGGTTAGTATTTCTTTGGCGTTTTGGTTGTTTAGAGTTAATTTTGTATAATGTATTATTGACCATTGTGAATTGTTCAAGTGGGACATGCAGTTTGGGTAATTGTATGTCATCTCCACTTTCTAACTTGTATATAACTTTAGACCATATTGGGTCAAGTCTTTGTGCCTTTGCGATATCCTCGTGGTTTGGGATATTTCCTTTGAGATCTAACGCTGCGACCTGAATTGTGTTCGGGTTCCTAGATAATGCGTCAGCTACTATGTTCATTTTACCTTGTATATAATGAATTTGTACATTGTAGTTTTCAACTGTACATTTCCATCTTGATATCCTCCCAGAAAGGAGTTTTTCTTTAAACATACCCACCAGTGGTTTATGGTCGGTGAATAAGTGGATTTCGTAACCATATACCAAATCTCGAAACTTTTTTAATGCAAAAACCACTGCAAGTGCCTCTAAGTCTGTAGTGCAATAATTTTTCTCTGCACCTCTTGTTTGTATGCTGGCAAATGCAATTGGTTGATTCTTTCCTCTTTTATCTTCCTGCATCAGTACAGCCCCTAATCCTTTAACTGATGCGTCTGTACAAATAAGAAATGATTTTGTGTAATCCGAATATGCTAAACAAGGTGCATTTGTTAGTTTAATTTGTAGATTGTTAAATGCCCTTTTTTCTTCTTCTTCCCATTGGAATACAGCATCTTTTTTGAGTAGTTGGAATAGAGGAAAGGCTACATGAGAGATCTGTGGTACGAATGACCTATAGTACCCAGCCAGACCTAAAAATTGTCTAACTTCGTCAGTCGTAGTGGGTTCAGGAAAATCTCTCACTGCCTGTATTTTGTCATCAGTGGTGTGAATACCATCAGAACTTAATTTGTGGCCTAAGAAATTTATTTCCTTAAAGCAAAATTTGCATTTAGAAAGTTTAATTTTTAAACCAGCATCACTAAGCTTTTGTAAGAGTAAGTCTAATTTCCTGAGATGATCCTTAATATTCTTCGTTGCGATTATAATATCAAGATAAACAAATATCCCTTGTCCTAAAATTCCGGACAATACGTAATTCATAAGATGCTGGAATGTGCCTGGGGCTGTCCTCAGTCCCATTGGCATTCTTGTATATTGATAATGGCCTCTGTTTGTTGAAAAGGCAGTGTATTTACGTGACTCCTTAAATACCGGAATCTGATAATAGCTGTTTAGGAGATCGATGGTCGAGAATATATTATTCTCAGGACCAATATTCTGTAGAACATCGCTTAGCAATGGCATGGGAAATCTGTCTGGGATTGTGTGATTATTTAGTTTACAGTAATCTACTACCGCACGCATTTCTCCATTTCGTTTGGGCACGAAGAATATGGGGGCATTCCACGGGGAGACTGAAGGCTCAATAACTCCAAGTTTTAACATTTCATCGACATACAGATTTGCAAGTGTACGTTGGGAGTGTGGTATGCGGTAAGCTGGTACGAAAATTGGTGGTGTTTCTGGGTGCACATTAATCATGTGATTAATCAAGTTAGTACACCCTAATTGTTCTCCGGACAATGCTACGGTGTCCCTGTGAGTTTCCAGCAGGGTTAACAAATCATTTTCTTCATCAAATTCACCTGAGTGAATTAAATTCTCTTTTATTGTTTCTCTATCCGTAGATTTTATCTTACTTGTTACTCCAGCTATAACTATTTCCTTCACAGGGGCGGGACATTTTTCAATATTAACTATGCGAGTTCCCTTTTTCAACTGAACTTCCCCATTCATGTGATTAATTATGAATATCTGAGTTTGCCCTTCGTCGTTCGTATGACATAATGCGTTTTCTACTGACAATCCCTTTACTTTACATAATTTTTCTAAGACAAGAACAGTACTATTCCGTAATTTGCTCTTTATGGTAATCTTCATGTATGAATTAGGTGGTATAACTAAATCATTAGTGAGATGGGCTGGAAAAATTGATAAATCAGTACTGTTATCTGGGTCACTAATTCTGGAGGATGGGGTTGGTGGTGGGAGTGGATCTATACACTCATCTGTTTGTGTATGTTTGTTTAGGCCATTAATATTACCAATTCTTTTTGGCTCTCTATTACCAATCGGTGAGGGCTCTGAAGTTATTTCCCCTATAAATTCATTATCAAAGTCAATTCCATTCATTTGTGGGAGTATGGTTATGTTCTCAGCTCTCATGGATCTTAAGCCCAGTAACATATGAGCTTTAATTGCTAAGTTTTCAACGATATAGAAAAATGCAGAGAATGGTCTTGTAGTTTCTGTGAAACTGATATTTAATCTTATCATACCTTTCACTGTAATCTCCTGTCCATCTACTGTGTATAAATCTAAATCAGCTTCATCCAGAAAAGTTACTTTCTTTTTATTTTTAAGAATTCTATTTAGTTCTTCATGTGTTATTAAGTTCACTGGAGAGCCTGTATCTAAAAATAAGGAAACGTTTTGATCCTCACATACAGCTGGTATCAAGATACACTCATTTCCCAACATGCCTCCTATGTGAAGTTTAGACTTGTTTTTCTTTACGTTTGTTCGTTTTTTGTCATGACTTGGTCTTCCCCCGATTTGAACATAGACACAATTTTTCTACTGTTTTGCAATCACTGGTCCAGTGCCCTTGGTATCTATGATGCCTACAGTAAGGACCAAATCCTTGTGTCTTTTGTTTGTCCTCTTTTGCCTTGATAAAGCATTCATACCTTGTGTGTCCTGGTTTTGCACAATAATGACATAGAATGGACCTATCCCTTGATTGTGACCTACGATGTGATTTCCCATAAGAAGTGTTGTTTATGGCGCGAGACCTGCTCGGGCTGCACGAAAACTTATGAAACTGCCTGTAGCCTGGCGTCAGTGAGCGAGGCCTTGTCATGTTTGGTTGTTTGGTCTGCCTACTTTCTGGTCGGATCGATTTTGTTCTCTGTTTGGGGTCAGTGTAGATGTTTTCACAGCTGATACTGTCTCAGGTACCCTCATTCTACCGGAATGTGCATGTGTGTCGACCACACCTGCTTTACTGCACTGCATCTCTACCTCGTTCATTAAGTCTAGCAAACACATTCCTGGGGTGTATGCGATCGTCTTGGCGATCTTAAGGGTCCTATCAGGTAATTTACACAAGGCAGCTACATAACCAATGATGTCCACGACGAGGTCTGGGGACATCTTTCCATCATCTGTTATCCATTTAGAATTTTCCAAAGTAACTAGCAATGTTCTCTTGATTGTGGAGACATCAGCAGTTATTTCACTGAGCACATGGTTTGTAGTGTGCTCCCTTACAAGATCTACAATTTTATGTAATTCTGGAATTATACCTGGCAAGAAGTTCATACCTCCACAAAATTTCTTCAAAAATTCAGTTTTAAATTCATCATATGTCCTAGCACGATGGAGCTTGTCGGAGCGAAGCAAATTGCTCACTGGACATCTTTCCTGGCTTATGCAAGATGAAAAAATAGCAATTTTCTCTTGTTCATCTAGTATGTGGCGCTTGATGAACATTTGTTTTGCACTGACTGACTAAAGAAATGACATCAATGAGATCTTTGTCTGTGCCAGAGAATTTTGGGGCAGTTTTATCCTCGTGATACACAAACACTTGAGGCGTGGTTGTTAGATCAGCGGTATTTGTTTCTTGATTCATTTTCACTGTTTGCTCTGTTAATTCAACTTGGACGTGTTTATCGTTGTGTGAGGGAATGGTGGAATATGTACGACCGGACCGGTGAACCCTGTTAAGTATATTGGCATACGTGTGCAAGTCAGCGGCAAAGTCCGCACTTTCTACGTCAGAGGGGGTTTCCCACTCATCATCTGAAACTGCCGTATTTGTTCCTTGATCTTTAGTGTGTGGTGAGGTTTGTACAAGGGGTGGGTTGCCTTGGGGCTGTCTTAATTGTGAGTCTGTTGTTGTGGTAAATTGTGTGTCATCTGGTGTGTTGCCTTGGTGCTCTCTTAATTGTGAGTCTGTTGTTCTGGCAAATTGTGTGTCATCTGGTGTGTTGCCTTGGTGCTCTCTTAATTGTGAGTCTGTTGTTCTGGCAAATTGTGTGTCATCTGGTATTAACGTGGGTGGTGGTAAAAATATTCCTGTCATTAAGATATGGTGTTATGAAATACGCCTCTTGTTTATTTATGTTCTAATAAAATAGATGAGTAAATTAGTTGAAATAAATGATAGATAGTGAGTGTATAAGTGTATATATGGAAATAAGTAAAAAAAAAAGTTGAATATAGCTAATTTTAGCACTGAGAAGAAATGAGTAAGTATAATTTTACCCACTTGATACAGATCGTAGAGGTGTGTCAATACAAAAGTTGATCTCGGAAGAAAAATGCAGGTTTGATTGAAGATCTCTTGATAATTCTAGTGGTGTGTTGATGGACGATATTACTCAGGAAATTCCATGGCCTGGTGCTTGTGGTAGTTAACAGCTGTCCCAGGCAAACCTCAGCATAGAATTTCCAACTCAACTGTGAAAATAAATGAGTATGAGTAGGAGCTATGTGAATGATGAGTAATGAGTAGTGGGTGAGAGGTGCCTGGTGTCAGTCACCCGTTGCTTGGCATGGCAGACTCGCGTTGTGATGTCATCTCAGCACATGGTGACGTCGTCTTCCCACACTGGTAGCTGTGGTGAGTAATGAGTAGCGATGAGTAACTTGAGTGAAGATGAGTGAGTAAGATGAGTTGTGAATATGGACTTGGTATTTGCTTCGTCGTCTTGACCTCTTGACTCCTGCGTCAGCGTCGGGGGTTGGGTGGATGTAGCAGAGAGAGGAGGGTGAGGTCTGGTGTTTATGAGGTATGAGTCGTGTCTCACTCTTCGTTTGTTTGTTTTGTTTTTCTTTGTCGATGTTTTCTCGGTCCTTTTCTCTTGTGATTCACTCGTTGTAGGATGAAGACTGCCGCTACTTGTAGGTGCGTGTAGAAGATTATACAGACGACTCGTAGAGTTGTTACTTGTAGTTGATTGTAGTTCGCTGGTTCGTCATAGAAGTTGCAAGATTGTTTGTATCAATATATTGTTAAACTACTTGCAAGGGGTCCTGTGATCTCTTCACCTCTACATCAGCGTGATGATCGGGGAGAGGAAGGGGGAGGTAGAGAGAACTGTCAGGAGCTATTTGTGAGTTGTTGGTTGTGAGAGGTATTCTTGTTTTCAATCTTGATATTTTGTAGGAATTCAATGTTGATTCGTAGACGAGGTTCGTATACGTTCGCTGCTACCAAATGTCATAAAATGACTTTGTAGTTACTTGTAGAGAAGTTATATATATATTAGACTTGTGGACGAGCGGTTGTTATACTTAAGTAGCTTTGTAAGTAGATAATCTTCTTTCCCATTTGTCATGTAGTGACAGGAGTGGTAAAGAATAGTATGGGACTATTTTTATTTGTCTTGGAAATATTAACAAGTCTCTCACTCACGAGTGAGTTGAGCAGAGTCCCTGTCTCGCTCTCTCTCTCTCTCTCTCTCTCTCAAGTTGCTAAGCCCTTCTCCCTGCGACCTGTCTGTTCTATGGCTAGCTTCCTTCTGAGCTCTCTTTCCTAAATTCTGGTGAAACAGGAGTCGTATCACGTGTATTCCCTGTGATTGGAAAGTTCTAGAAGCCTGTGTGTGAGTATGTGTGTATGTGTGTGTATGGTCAACAAGGCTTTGTTCACCGGTGAATTGCTGACAACTAACTGCATCATCTCCTTACTGGCTACTTTGTAATCTGTCGTCAGCTTTTCCTCAGTGTAACTTGCAAGATCATTTCCCATTCCCAGGCTCGCATAGAGCTGTCTATCTATCTATTTATCTATCTATCTATTATGATTTGTAATTATAATATGGAGTCCTAATACCACAGTTAAGATGGCATGCAGCTGTGGTGTAGGCAAATATGGCTCTGCCCTTTTCATGTCGCTGTTTGGGTTGAGTGCATGTGAGGTTTGGCAAACTGTGGTGCTTCCCTGACACCATTGCTGGGATGGTTTGCAAACCTGATATGGCCAATATTGGCTCTACTCCCCTGACTCTGCTTCTGGCTGTGCCGTTCTTACACCGCTGCTGGTGGAAATTTTAGGTTTAGTGGGACCAACTAAAGCCCGGCTCTTCTCATACTGCTGCACGGGTGGAGTTCAGGTGTGATGTTGCCAACTGTGGCTCTGTCCTCCTCACACCCCTGTGGGGATGAAGTGCAGGTATGGTGTGGTCAATTGTGGCTCTCCTTTTCTCACACCACTGAACTCCACCCAGCCCCACAAAGGGGGTTTCTATCATGCACACTAAATATTACATTATTAGCTCCTTCAAATTTAAAGAAACAACGATTACCATTTGTGATGATGATATTGTCCTCCAGGCTAACACAAATCCATCATCACAACTTCGGTTGACACATTCAGTAGGCTTTGTGATTCAATAGGACTTATCATTTCTCCCTAGAAAACTAAGGTTCTGCACTGGAGAGGGAAGGATAGAGGAACCATCAGGATTCCAGTCAGAGTCACTGAGGAAGTTACAATCTACACATATATGGGAGTCATAATTACCTCGCCCGGGATGGAGTCTGGCGAGGTATTGTTCTTGGTCGAGTTTGTGTGTTTAATAACAACATTAAGAAGAAACAGCTTAATGATATTACATGAAACTTTCAGGATATGTGGGCACTGGTCTCCAAAGGAACTGATTTCATTGTGGAGGTAACGTCTTCAAGTTTGAAAGGTGAAACACAAGGTCAGGGAGTATCATGGGGCAAGTTCTTGAATGTGAAATTAGTTGTCATTACCATATGCTTTATTTAGGAGTTTCACAGGGCAAGTTGAAACTGAGATTAGTTGCAACTTTGTTTACTACACTAAATGGCAGTACTGAATCAGCTTTTAACAGCGCTAAAATAACTGCTGTCAGACGAGGTATGTTGTGCTCTGCACCACTTGTTTGTTTGTTTCTTTGTTTGTTAGCAACATTACGGAAAAACGGCTAAATGAAATCACATGAAATTTTCTTTGATAAAGGAAGTGATTAAATTTTGGAAGTACCTGAATCACAATGAAAGGTCAAAATCAAGGTCATGGATTTTCAGAGGGCTATAACTTCAAACCAGTTGAAGATAGAGATATTTACTATTGTCTGCATACAGGAACTTGCATGTGGGCTTTCATTTGGCACCAAGTTTTTTGACCTTGAATGACCTTGAAAGGTCAAACTCATGGTCACAGATATTCAGGGGGCTATAACTCTAAACTGGTTGCACACAGATATTTACTATTACCAACGTGTAGGAAGTCCCATATGGGCTTTTAATTGGTACCATGACTTTTCACCTTAAATGACCTTGAAAGGTCAAACTCAAGGTCACGGATATTCAGGGGGCTATAACTCCAAACTGGCTGAAGATAGAGATATTTCTATTATCAACATATAGGAAGTCCCATATGGGTTTTTAATTGGTACCATGTCCTTTCACCTTAAGTGACTTTGAAAAATGAAACTCAAGGCCACAGGTACTCAGGGGACTATAGCTCAAAACTGGTTGAAGATAAAAATATTCACTATTACTAAATGACAGCATTGATTCAGCATTTAACAGCAATAAAATAACTACTGTTGGGCGAGGTTTGTTATGCATGTCACCATTTGTTGGTAAGAGTAATCATATGAATGATGAGCTTGCAAAACTTAAAAAGGCCTGTCAACCTAGAGTCACACTTCTTAGCAAGGTAGCAATGGGAAGGGTAGAGTCCTCTGTTCTAACATTCCAGAAGTTATATGTTTCACTTACTCAATAGGTTACTGACTGCAGTGCAAGCACCACAGTTGGCCTTAATAAAAGAAAACAGTAGGACTATAATTACAGTTCAAAACAAAGCCGTTAGGATTATCCTGGGTGTCCACATACAACTAAACAGGAAATAGACTAGAAGCAGGATTCACTACCATTACAAAGAGGATTAGTGAGATAGCAGCCCAGCTGGTTGTGGCATCTCTCATTTTATGTGATGACAGGAAATTCTGTAATGTAGTATTTCATCCTAATAGACAAGAAAGGGATTCAATATGCTACAAGGGATCTAAGAAGTGCTGTTGAGATTCGTAGGCATATCGATGATCACAGGTATCACATCAAAGAAGTTTAACCATGGGATAGCTCATATTTTAAATGCGTCTTATTTTACCTCAGTTTCAAGGAAACGTAATACTCACCATGAATAATTGTCGGGAGAGGAGTTTTATCAAAATCTGGCTGACCTACAACAGGATATATAATCCAGCAACAAGAATGTGAGAGTAGCCTCTGACCGTTTCAGTGCATTGCATTTTATTATATCGCGATCACTAATTGACTCAAAATTGGCCTGCAGATTACAGCATTTGATCCATGTTTTTTGTCCAGAGTAGAAGAACGGTTGTTGTTATGTGTCCCTTCTCACTGTAATACTGCTGGTAATGAGGGACTGATTAGTCTGTTTGTGAAGGTGCTAAGAAGGATAGAGCTGACTATGTTCTGCCGTGTTCTATCATGACCAACATCAAGGTTAAGGACTCTCATTGGCAATCAGGTTGAATTGCACTATAGTAAATACATTAAATATATTCATATGAGGGTAATGCACGCATCTACGAGTACTGACATGTATATCTGTGTAACTGGAGAAAACTCTTCATCCTATATTAATCTGGGTCTCCTTGTGAGACGCCAACAAACTATACTCCATTCCACGGAGTCTGACGCACTGATTTTGCCAGCCGTGGACAGATGGATTTGGTAACACTGCGTGATACACTTGGGCTGTGATTGGTGGATTTCCATTGTGTTTGAACGTGCACCAAAATGACTTTGTATTCCAACCAAGGCCCTCATTGATTTGTCAGATACCGAAAAATACAGATACAGATCAGAGCAGTTATATCTTTGATCATAAATATGTGCCTATTAAATTACTAGAGATAAACCTGAACGAATATGATGATAAAATCTAAGTAAAGTCGCGACTGTATGTATACAGACAAGTCAGCGACTATGGCGGGAATTCAGACGTTCATAGTGAGGTGGTTCCGAGGTCCTGTGAAGGCTCGAATGTTTTTCCTACCACTACTACACAGTGTCACAGTACAGTCTACACCATGCCTTTCATTACCTCATCTGCTAATATACAACCTGACCCTAGATACGCTTACCTTATCTTCTGATAATTATTTGTGTGAGCACACACACACACACACACACACACACACACTGGGGTTAATACATGATATTCTCAATATACCTGTATACAGTATAGTGTACGTACACATTTTCATTACCTTCGTCGGTAACAGTAGCTTTAACCCCTTAACCACAGGGCATCACTTTCGTGACGCTTGGGAGCAAAGGATCATACCGCGGGGCATCACATTTGCGATTCTGTGTTATTTTGAATTCCCCCGGGCTTTCAAGTGGTAGCTTGTATCATCTATCAGTACTGCCAATGTCCAACACTAGTCAGCACTCCTAATCTCATCTGTACCCCCATCCATTGTTGACAGTTTAGCCATTTCTCCCCATTCTTGACTCCCCTCCCTACCTTCCCTCCATTACCCTCTCCTCTCGCCTGCCCGGCCGTGCTACGCTAAGTAAATCTGCCCTGGAATTTTCCACTGATTTCATCCATTGAAATAAGCTCTATGCCCTATTCTTATACCAAATAATATATACCAAAAAGAAATAAGGTAAGTGAGAGTGCCATACACCTGGAATTGGCTAATTATCACCTTACAACACTTCACGTGCACTCGTTCGCTAATTTTCGCTGTTTATTTCCCCTTGAAATATGCCGTATAATCTATTCTCGTACTAAAAATATATATAAGGAGGGAAGGGAGAAGCCTAAGTGATAATTACATTCACCTGGAACTACCTAATTTATAATGTATTGTCTAGATTTCCTGCCAATCATTTAACTGCTATATATTAGCAGCTGTCAAGAGGCTGACGTTGGCAGTAATGCATTTCCCTAGGTAGGCCACCCCGGCCCACCCCTATCAGTTCACTGTCATCTTCCAAGGTGAAGGTACGTCTGTTTGCTCCTGCTAACTTCAGCCACTTTTTACCCCCATGCAAAGGGCCCTGTGACCTTTACCCCCTACTAAACCTCGTGTGGAAAGAGGTAAAGGGCTGACAATTGAAAGAGAGTGACTACGATCTTTTTGTTGAGTAAAACAGTGCAAGTGGAATTCTAAATAATGTGTAAACAGCAAGTAAAGCAATGAATGTAAATATAAGTGAACAGTGGAAAATAGTTTTATAAGTTACTTCAAGTGACAGTGCATAACACAGTGTAAATAAAATAGAAATGTAAATCATGTAAATAAAATAGAGAACGTAAATAGAAATGTAAATGAGTAGTATTATAAGAATACGAGTATATATACTAGGAGTAATGAAAGTGAAAGTTTCACTCTAGCATGTATGAATACCATGAGTTATGAAAGTGAAGGTGAAAGTGACATTCACTCTCAATGCTAGTATACAGGACGAGAAAGTGAATGCTACATATTTTACTGAAAGAAATTGAATTCCTACAGTGACAATAAACTACTATTACTGAAGGAAACTTATGGATAAAGACTGTAGATATATATAAGTGTTATATAGTAATAGAAATATAAACTGTGAGTGTTTTTATGAATAATAAATGACAACACCAGCGGCGAACTAGCGCAAGTGGGAAGGTCATACGCCCTCGTAATTTTCATTGCTTTCACAGTGTTTTTTTTTTTGGAATATGGATTCCAAACTATTTGAGAATCATAGAATAATGTTTCTAGTGATAATATCAGGCTGTGGTAATCATATTACGGGTTGTCGGGAAGTGTAAAGTGGAGACTTCGTTACCCAACTTCAGAGGTCTCCACAAGTCCTACGGTACTTGACGAAGGCTCAACAAACACCCCAGGAGAAAGCTGAAGGTATGTGCCATATGCATATGTATTTTTAATATTCTAGGACTAAAACTGATTTCTGGCAAATATTTTTAGAGAGTCTGTCGGAGCGCAAATATGCCTGCGGGTGCCGCAAGAAAAAGCAAATCAAGCCCGCGGTTAAAGGGTTAAAAATCTGCATTTGTTTGTATTCCCAGTCACATGCGGTAAAATTATTTCTTACATAAATAAGTTTGTTGTTTGATTTTCCCTAACATTTTCGTATCATAAGAGACAGACATACAGACAGACAGATGGACACCCTATCCCTGGTCACCATGCACTCTCTCCTCAAGCATGTATCTCTGTCCCCTCGACAGAGCCGGGAAAATAATGGATTACATCACTGTAGAATGAACCGAATTTTTGTTAATGGTGGAAGAAAGGAAAGTAAGATAAAAGCAGACCCCATGAGAAAATAATAGCTGAACTCTGATGCTATAATAAAACTGTGTGCAGTGTGAACGAAATCAAACATAATGAAATGAATTTAAATAAATCAGAGTCGCTGACTTGTCCGTATGCATACAGTCGCGATTTTATTTTTGTTATCATTGTCGTTCAGGTTTATCTCTAGTAATTTAAAAGGCACATATTTATCATTAAAGATATCACTGCATTAATTTGTATCTGTATTTTTCGGTATCTTACAAATCAATGAGGCCCTTGGTTGGAATACAAAGTCAATTTGGTGCGCGTTCAAACACAATGGAAATCCACCAATCACCGCCCGAGTGCATCGCGCAGTGCTACCAAATCCACCTGTCCTCGGCTGGCAAAATCTGTGCGTCAGACTCCGTGGAACCGAGTATAGTTACAGTAGAATAAAACTTTGGTTATTATTTGTAGGAAAAACCTGTTGGGAGAAATGTCAACATAAGAAACTGTAGACTCATTGGGAAAACAGATTGTTATACTTTGTATCATTACATTGTACAATACAAAGACTGTTGGCATATGTGTTGTGATGTGTCATATACCAATTTGCTATCCTTCTTTCTTAGAATTATGCTTTCAGGTAAGTGAGGAAAGAGAGTCGAAACTTTCCAAATGAATGTTAGCGATGCACATTTTATAATGTTCTTATGTCATACTATATTGTCATAATTTTACTCTCGATTCAATGTATAATATATTATTTACTACCAGTCATTTATCATGGCAGTCCTCCTGAAGTAACCTACTAAGGCATGGGCCTTTTCTGTTACATTTGTACGTCTTTGTATAATACTAGACAACAAAATTTGTAAATCCAATCCATCCCAGCAGCGGTGTGATGAGTGATGAGCTACATTTGGCAACACCACACAGGCACTCCACCCCAGTAGATGTGTGATGAGGGCAATCTGAACTTATGTAGTAACGTAGTTCGTTCATTACTACATGCTCGATGGGTACAGGCGTCACTACCCTCCACTCAGTGCCACACCATTGCCTCACCCTTCCAACACTATACCACACGCTCCTACACTCTATCCACACCCCTCCAACCCATCATTAGAGCCACACAAGTTTTTCTGTTTAATTAAATGTAACACTATCAGAGCCTACAAGAGCGAGAGATCCAGTGTCTCACCGTCCTCGTTAGCGGGACCAAAAATCTCACCTGCTTCCAAAGTTATGTTCAGGGATGGTAAGGGTGGGGTGGCTGGTGTGCAAGAGGAGGAGAGAACGATCGGGGGAAGGGAGACGTCACTGGTAGGTCGGAAATATGAGCCAATTACTATGACTTTGTCCTGAAGTAGCAGCCGTGGCTCAGTGGGTTAGAGCGCTCCACTCTGACCGAAGGGTCGAAGGATCGAATCCACCCAAGGGTCATTGGTAGACATCAGGAAGGGCATCCGGTCATAAGATGCTACACGCTCCAATCCAAAAAGTCCTCTACCCAGGGGCATCGCCTTAGCCCTTCGGGGATACCTGGCTTAAGAACCAAAAAAAAAAAAAAAAACTATGGCTTTGTCCTGCAGCTGGACTGTAATGCAGACAGAGAGGCTGATTGTTGTGTGGTTGAACTGATGTAACAGGGAATACAGTGATAGTGCTTCGCAAATACACACGTCTTACTTCGTACTCCACAGCTGCCTCGCTTTGCGAATAACTTGTAGCAAATCACTGATAGGAGGTTGTACGCCGTACATAGAAGACTTGATTGCAAACTGGTTCTGCTCCACCATACACACCTCTCTTCAGCCTGGACGCTCAGGTATTTCTGCGAGAGAGAGAGAGAGAGAGAGAGAGAGATAGAGAGAGAGAGAGAGAGAGAGAGAGAGAAGGGGGTAGGGGGAGAGGGCGTGGGACAGAGAGGGAGAGGAAAAGGGATAGGAATAGGGAGAGGGAGGGAGGGAGAGAGGGTGTGAAGGAGGGAGGGAGGCAAAAGGGGAAAAGGAGGGAGGGAGGGAGAAATAGAGAGAGAGCGAGAGAGAGGGAAGGAGTGACATGGAAGATGGGCAGAAGGGCGGGAAAGGGAAGGAGGGAGGCAGAAAGAGAGAGAGGGGAAAGATGGATGAATGGGTGGATGGATGGAGACAGCAAGGAAGGAAGGAAGGAATGGAGGGAGGGAGGGAGGGACAGAAGAGGGATGAATGGATGGATGGATGGAGGAAGGGAAGGAGGGCTAAGGAGAGACAAAGGGGAGAAAGGGCGGGAGACCGGGGAGGGGAGAGGGAGAGGGGAAAAAAAGTATAGGGATAGGGAGAGTGAGGAGAAGAAAGAGGGACGTGGAGGGAGGGAGGGAGTAGAAAGGAGGGTTCGAGGGAGGGAGAGCGAGTGAGGGAGGGAGGAGTGTGCAAGGGAGGCCTGGAGAGAGGAAGGTCTGGGAGGAGGGAGGGAGGGAGGGAGGGAAGAAAAGAGGGAGAGGGAGTGAGGGAAAGATGGAGGGGAGGAGGGAGGGAAGGAAGGAAGGAGAGAGAGAGAGAGAGAGACAGACAGACAGACAGACAGACAGAGAGAGAGACAGAGACAGACAGACAGGCAGACAGACAGAGGGAGGGAGAGAGAAGAAAAGTGGGAGGAAGAGAGGGAGGGGATGGGAGGGAGGAGCAATAGGAAGGAAGGGAAGGAGAGGGAGGGATGAGGAAAGGAGGGGAGGGGAGGAAAAGGGAGGGATAGGGAAGATGGGAGAGAGGTATAAGGACGGAGGGAGGGAGAGGGAGGAAGGAAGAGAGAAGAAGGGAAGGAAGGGAGAAGGACGAAGGGAGGAAGAAGGAGGGAGAAGGACGAAGGGAGGAAGAAGGAGGGAGAAGGACGAAAGGAGGAAGAAGGAGGGAGGGAAAGAGGGAGGGATGGACGGTTGGATGAGGGAGGGAGGGAGGGATAGGGGGAGAAAGGGAGAGGGAGGGAGGGAAGGAGAGAGGGAGACGGGGAGGGAAAGGGAGGAAGGGAGGGAGAGGGGTGAAGGGGGGGAGTGAGGGAATGAGGGAGGGAAGCAGAGAGGGAGAGACATGGAGGATATGAGGAGAGGGAGGGAGGCAGAGAAGGAGGGAGGCAGAGAAGGAGGGAGGGGGGAGGGAGGAAGGGAGGGAGGGAGAGGGAGTGGGGGAAAGTTGGTGGATGTAGGGAGGGAGGAAGCTAGTGAGAAGAGGGGAGTACAAAGGAAAGCAAACTGGAACAACCTGTTAGCCCTCTCGTGGCTGTTTGGTATAAGGATGGTTATAACTAACAAAACTGTTCTATCAGTTAAAGATAAGGATACAAAAGGAGGAAGTCCCCCCCCCCCCCCCCCGCGAATTTTAAAGTTTTCTAGCTGCCACGAGTCGGCGCGATTTTATATTTGAATAAACTCGTGACATCAACTTTGGTGGGAAACCGCGAATTCTAGTGGAATCCCAGTATTTATCGCTCAGTTTAACCGCTACGTATTCACCCGATCGGAAGTGTTTTTTTCAGGACATTTTTCACTGTTTCATAAGTGATCGTCCTTGTGCGCGATGTTAGCACCTTTGCTGAGTGAATTGCGGGTGTGTATCGCTCACACTCGTTGGCCGTTAGTGCGGCCACGACACTCGCCTCTCTCTCCCACAATGTGAATCAGTCAAGATTTGTGCCCCGTGGAAGCAGGTAGTGTGTGTGGCAATGTCCTTCCTCAGCAACGACTCCCAGTTCCCGCCGCCGACGTTGAATTCCAGAGACTCAGCGTGTGCAGTGTCCTTCCTCAGTAACGACACCCAGTCATCCGCTTTGTCCACTTTTCTGACCAGTATTTCTTTTCGTTTTTTCCTAGGTTTAAGAGTTAGCTTTTGAGTGAGCGAGTGAGTGCGATCTCCTTATTTTGAATTCATTTTGAAATGTAACGTAAATTTATTTTATTGTAATCAATAAATTTAACGGTTCTTTTTCTTGAGCTTAATGTAATGTAAATTCGTGTTTTATTTTCCATATTAAGCTTATTTCACTTATAGCTCCTAGTTTGCATAAACGCTTTGCTATTCATAACTGGTATTTAGGCCAGTCCTTTTGTATTAAGGTTAAAATCCGTTGTGCAACCAGGAGTTAATGCATCAGCAAGAATCTGTTATCATTAATAGCATTAGTTATTGACTGTCAGGGGTGGAGTCACTTTCTCCAGAGGCTAACAGTACTAACAAACAGCAAGTGTGAGGAATTAGTCTCTGCTGTGTACTGTTGAGAAACTTTATAAATTCTCGTCCCTAGAGAATCGGCGAAGTAAGCCGGCATAAAGTAATCATTGCTTGATTTTCACAAGACAGTTCTTTGTCATGTTCTTAAGTATTATTGAATAATTATTCTTTAATATTGAATATTTCTAAAAACCCTGTGACACTAGCCAAAGCCGGCAGGAAGTAGTGCGAAGGACCACCATGCAACATAAAAGCTGTCATGGAAATTTTATTGGAAAGAGGGAAAGGAAATCTTATTCTTCAATGTCTACCTGAAAAGGAAAGTAACATTAAGTGAACAATATTTATTAGTATTGATCTGCGGTTGTATCCGCAAAGCTCGAGAGAGAGAGAGAGAGAGAGAGGTTATATATTCTACAGAACTCTTTTTCTGGAGTGAACATACTTAGTTGAGGGTTAAAAGACACTTATCCAAGCGATTTTTAAAGGTCAATATTGTACCACAGTTTACTCGGTTGGATTGCAGTTTGTTCCATATATTTACAATTCTATTAAAGATGAAAGGTTTTGCTTCATGTATAATTGTTTGCCGAAAACTTTGTGGTCATTACTTCTAGTATATTTTGTTTGATCTACTGTGAAATATTTATCGATAGTCATATATCCGTGTCCTTTGAATATTTTGAATACTTGAATTAAAGCTAGTAACCTGCGTTTAGTTAAGGTAAAAAGATTAAGGCCTTCTATACACTCCTCATATGATTTATTTTTCAATTTAGGTATCATCTATGTCATCCTTCGTTGCATCCTCTCAAGTTTCTCTACATTCTTTTTGTAATAAGGTGACCAGAACTTTACACAATACTTTAAGTGTGGGAGTACTACAGAATTATATAAGGTGAGAATGATATTTTCTGATTTGTATTCAATTTCTCTATCAATGACTCTCATTAATTTGTGTTTCTTTAACATTCTCTGTACACTGTTTGCTTCGTTTAAGATAATTTGTTACTATAATTCCTGTGTCATTTTCATGACTAACATTATCTAGTTGAACATTGTACATAGCGTAACTGGCCTTATCATTTATATATCCAATGTTTAGCACTTTGCATTTACGTACATTTAAGTCCATCATCCATATTTGGGTCCAATTAATCAGCCGACCAAGGTCATGCTGAATTGCCTACCTCTGTAAAGATGTGTCTGCTCTGTTTCCAGCTTTACTATAATCAGCAGAGTACGATGTTTGTCAAAATAAGCCATTATCTATATTACTATATACAGTATTAGCCTGCCCTGTGCCAGTGCCATTTTAAAATGGCGTTACGCAACTGCGCACTCAGTGCCGGTGCCATTTTAAAACGTCATTTTTTTTTTTTCAAAACATCATGGAGAGTGCAATTTTCAAACTAGGTGAGCAAAAATTGGTGAGGATGTACGTCAGCTCTTCCACCACCTTGTCTCAGGCACTCAAGCCTATACACCCATGCACTGAGTCATTGCCCTCACTCAGCCTCACTCTGCTTGTACCACTCATATTGTTCAGTCACATCTCGCCGCGGTCTCTCAGATGATGAGATTTAGGAACTCCCGAAGGTGCCCTACACTGCCAAAGCGACATTGATGACGAGGTGCAAGATAAGAATTATGTGCAACCGGAAGAGGAAAGTACTAGTGAGGAGGAAATACCCACACCAAGGAATTCCAGGTATGTGGGGTATGTTAGTACCCGAGGGATGAGGCCATCAGCACGTCATCACCTAGCCCTACGTGATGATGAGGAGGATGCAGATGAGGAAGGTGAGGCTTCTAGTATTCCTGGGTGGCTGGGGAAACTGAGGATTTCCTCACGTGGGGTTGGAAGTGTTAGGAGGAAGAGAGGGAGATTTGGGAATATTCCACTGGCTGGGGACGCAGGTGAGTCATCTCGCCCATGCTATCCCTCGCACCCACGTGATCCAGCCCGCCCTAGCACCTCAGGACAAGGTGTTCCCTCATTTCCCACACCCAGCACATCCACAGAAAGTGTTCCCCAATTCCCCACACCCAGCACATCTCGTGAAAGTGTTCCTCCTTTTGCTACGTTTCCCAGCACATTGAGGGAAAGTGTTCTCCTATCCCCCACACTTCCCAGCACCTCCAGTGAGACTTTTTCCTCCTTCCCCACACTTCCCCACGCTTCCCCACGGCCCTGGATGAGGGAGGTGATGATGGTGACAAGGAGGAACTGACGTGGGAGTGAGAGGATGGGATTGACTTTGTTCCAGAAATACACTTGTTCACGTACGAGCATGTTGCTGGGTGTACTGTACCTGAACTAACCCCAACTTCAAGTAGGTGGATTTCTTTAGAAATTTCTTTATTGTGGACTTTGTATTGAGACTAGTAGCCCTTACAAATGCCTTTGGTGCCTCCAAGCGTGCAGGGGCAACACAGACGCCCCATAGCTAGTTGTTTGAGGTGGACGTGAGCCTAAACGAGATGTATGTGTTCCTAGGCCTTGTACTTTTGATGGGGACTTTGAAAAAGAACCAGCTCCCCTCCTACTGGACCTTAGATCCACTAGTGGAAACACCTATCTTTGGGAAAGTAATGGGGAGGAATCAGTTCCAATACATCCTGAGCTGACTGCATTTCTTTGACCAACTTGACCTTGCAAACGCAAACAACATGGACAGGATGAGGAGGATACGTATGGTTTTCGATCACCTGTGTGATAATTTTCGTACTTCCTTCTCTTCCTACAGAGACCTCGTCATAGACGAGAGCCTTGTGCCATGGAGAGGTAATATTGCCTTCAGGAAATTTATCCCCAGCAGAAGGCACAGGTTTGGTCTCAAAATCTTTGTGATGTGCAACTGTAAGACTGGGTATGTGCAGGACATAGTCCTGTACACAGGTGTTCAGACGGACATCGTCGAAGATCAAACCTTGGGACTGTCTGGGGCTGTGGTGAAGATGATGATCGATGAGTACCTTCATTGTGGGCACATCCTGTACCTGGACAACTGGTACATAAGCCCCCTTCTGGCCAGGTACCTTCACCTTCAGGAGACAGGTCTGTGTGGCACTGTGGAAAAGAGCTGCAAGCACATGGTGAAGGTGGGGAGGAAGCTGCAAAGGGACGAAGTTGTATTTTACAAGGCCAACAACATTATTGCAACAGCCTGGTATCACAACAGAGAAGTCTTCTTCCTCTCGTCTGTACGCAGGCCACTTGTACACTGCACTGACAGCATCGACTACAGGACAGAAGGGCTGTGCCACGTCTGGAAACCAGAACCTGTCCTGGCCTATAATGTGAATATACGACAGGTAGATCAGTCGGACACAATGATTTCCAGCGTGGATTGTGCCAGGCCTACGATGAAATGGTACAAGAAACTATTCTTCCACCTCCTTGACATCACAGCCCTAAATGCTCACCTGCTTCACGCTCAGGTACCCTGCGTAAAGGAGACCTTTGAGGGCTATATTGGTGCGGGAAATACTGGGGGGATACTCAGAGGAAAGGACTGCCGCTCGTCACCGCCACACTGCTGCAACACCTATCCGCCTCACCGGTCGCCACTTCCCCACGATCATCCCTCCCATTGAGACTCGTCAGAATCTGCAGCAAAGGCGTCATGTATGTGCAAATAGCACCGCAAGGCCGCGTACTCAGCGGAAGGACTCTAGGTATATGTGTGCACAATGCAGCCTTGGTCTGTGCATTTATCCCTGCTTTGAGGAGTACCACACTCTTCAAAGCTATTGAGTAAAACAGAGAAAGATTCTTGTAAATATTTTCTCATAAGTGTAGGGACTGTATGTAGTGAAGTAATGTTGGTATCGTAAGTGTAAGACGATGTATTCACAGTGAGACACTCAGAAATACTCTTACAGTGGCTGTGTATACTGAAGGTATGTTGTAAATAATTTACCGTAAGTGTAAGTGCATTACATAGTGAAGTAAAGTTGTATATAAGTTACCGTAAATGTAAGACGTAGGATGCACAGTGAGAGAGATACATGACAGGTGTTGCAGTACTAAGTGATTTATTGGGGAAAAAAAGATGTTTTCTGTATGAAATCAAGTGAAAAAAAGTTTATGCATATGAAGTGAACTGAAAAGTGTAAAGAACATTCCTAGACCTTCCCAGAGTAAAGTTGGCCAGAATACCTGAGTTTACATTCATAGAAACGAGGTTTTCTATCACCTTTGTTGCAGGCCTTTTGGGAAACCACACCTGAGGGGTGGACCGGGGACTTCCAGAAAATGCACTTGTAGCCTCTGGTGAGCCATTTTTAATGGTCATATTCGTTTTTTTCACATCAGAATCTATCATTTAAGCCAAAAAAAAAAAAAAAAAAAAAAATCGATAATTGGCCGGCACTGGCGTGCCATTTCATGTCTGGGGTGTCCGGCACATGGGTTAAAAACAAAATGCTGGTTAGACCCAATACTGAGTCCTGTGGCATTCCACTTATAACATTTTTCCAGCCCGGCTATGTTCCATTTGTTAAGACTCTTTGTTTACATCCTTTAAGCCAATTATCGATCCATCCAAGCACATTGCCTCTGAACCCATACGCCATCAATTTTTGAAGAAGTCTTTCCTGGGAAACTTTATCAAATACTTTTTGAGAATCCAGGTAGACGATATCAACGGATCTGGTCTCATCTTAAATACTGAATATGTCATGGAAGAAATCCAAGAGATTTGTAAGGCAACAGTGATTATTCCGAAAACTATGTTGTGAATCTTTGATGAGAGTATATTTTCGTAAGTGCTTGACAAACTTGTCACTGATATTAGTTTCTAATAATTTCCACACTACTGAAGTTAATCTTATTGGTCGATAAATTCCTGGTTGCGATTTGTTGCATTATTTAAATATTGGAGTTACATATGCTAGTTTCCACTCATCCAGCACCTTACTATTTCTTAGAGATATATTGAATAGCTCAACTAATGGCTTAAATTTATCATTCACTGCTTCCTTCAGAATGTGGGGAGACATTTTATCTGGCCTGATGTCTAATTCACTTTAAGTTTACCAATAAGTTGTACATTGATCTCATTAAAGGTAGTGTTGCCCATTGTGTTACCATCTAAGACAATGGGAAAAGCTAGGGGAATGGATTCTCTATTTTCAACTGTATACATGAATGCAGAGAAAGTGTTGATAATGTTAGCCATCTCCATTTTCATCATCTACAGGGTGGTGCAATAGTAGGTTGACATTACAGAGCCCTGCCAGGAAATCAACAACAACCTGGACCTGTGCATTACTGTGTGTCGAAGTGTGGCTGACAGACTCCAGGAATGTGTCAATGGTGAGGGCGGACACTTCGAACACTTACGAGACTAAAAGTGTGTCTTCTGTGTTGGAATAAATGGTAAATGTCAACCTACTTTTGCACCACCCTGTATATGCTCTCCATTATCTGTGTTTAGTGGACCACTTGCTGGTGCTACTCCTTGTTTCTGATATAGCTGAAAAATTCCTTAGGGTCTGATCCACTGATACCAGCGGCATAAGCTTCAAAGGTTTTAATGCTTCTCTCTCTCTCTCTCTCTCTCTCTCTGTATATATATATATATATATATATATAATATATATATATATATATATATATATATATTTGGTTTATGATGAAAGCTGTCATTTTTTTTTTTTAATTTGATTCTTTGTGGGAATATAATTTTTGTGTGCAACTTTTTTTTAACCTGATAGGTGGCAATGTGTTATATCTGTATTTCACCATCTGGGTTTAATATTTCTAGCAAGCCATCTGTTCTGCAATGAAATACACATGTTGACTGCTGTCCTGAAAATGTATGTAAATAACTTCAATGCTTCAGTAACCCCCGTCGTGCTCATCGCCTCATATGAGGCGATATGCAGGCTACCCCTGGCCGTGCTGATCACCTCATATGAGGTGATGGGTCTCCGCGCCAAAATTTCAAGTACGAGGAAGCATCAATGGTTTGCATGGGAAAGTTGATTCTCCCTCCACGCCATCAGAGCTGTTGCCAAACCTGCCATACCGCAGTTACCACATACCGCATATTTAGTACTCGTAATTCAGATGTGCAGGCCACCCCTGGCCGCGCTGATCGCTTCATATGAGGCAATGGGTCTCTGCACTATAATTTCAAGCACGAGGTAGTGTCAGTGGTTTCCATGGGAACGTTGAGTCTCCCTCTATGCCACCAGGAGCTGTTGTCAAGCCCTGCCACACTGCAGTTGCCAAATATCGCATATTTAGTAATTCAGTTCTCGTTTGAACCCCAGGAATGGAGGGCACGCCCGTCTACCTACCACGGTGCTGGCGACTTATTGCCGTCCTCAAACGCACCCAAGAGGTGTAAATTACAAAAAGACGAGGGTGGTGAAGAGTTCGAGCTCAGGAACACTTGATTTGATGAAAAAAAAAAAAAAATCAACTTAATATTAAAAAAAAAAAAAAAATCCTAAAACAATGACTCAGGGGAGGTAATCAGGTTGATAAGAATTAGCGCAGTGGGTGTTGATATTCACTGTTTGAACAATGGGATTCTAGTAATTAGAGCCAACAATTTCCTTTAATTTTTGAAAATCTGCTCTCGTGTTCGTTTATTCTCATAATTAGCCCTGACAGTGTCTTCGATGAATTTAAAGTTGGATGTGACCATACGATGGTCACTAATATTAAACACATCTACCATAACATTCCAAAGTTTTCAGATGTGGCCAAAACCAGATCTGATATGCTATCTCCTCATGTAGGACAGTCTATGAGCTGATGCAATGAACTTTCCTGCATGTTGCTGTACAGGTCCAAACCCCTGAGTGAAGATAGGGCCTTCCTCCATTTTGCAATGGATAAATAAAAATCACCAAATAATAGATTACAATATTTTGGGTGCTACATCTTTCTGCACTTTGGTCGTAAATTCCGCTGTCAGTGTTACTGGTCTGTGCTGGCAGATGATTAATTAATCCAAGTACTATTATGTTATGGGATTTATTTTAAAGCTGGAGATAAATGCTTTCACTGTTATCAGTAGTGGGCTTAGGAAATACAACTGGATGAAATTCCCCCTTAGTGTATGACAGTTCACCGCCCCCTGCTCTATTATTCTCTCTCTGCTGAAAATATTGTAACCTGGTATGTTGTACTCTGCCAAGAAAATCTAACTGTTCTGTATTGAGCCACATTCTGTTATGCCTATTACTTCGTAGTCTTCAGCAAGAAAGAGAGAGGAAGGGAAGGAGGAAGAGGTTGAGAGGGGAGGGACAGACAGAGGGAGGAAGGAGAGGGTGGGTAAGAGGGAGGGGGGAATGAGGGAGTGAGAGAGGGAGAGGGAGGGAAAGAAGGAAAGCTAGGGATAGAGACTGAGGGAGAGAGGAGGTGAGGTGTCGTGCCCCACACAGATCTCATTAAAACACCAGGGAAAGGAGCCTAATGAGGCTATTTATATGGCCTGGAAGATCTGTGTAGCGATGAGAATGGGAGAGAGGAGGGAGAAAGAGAAGGAATGCGAGAGCCAGTGCGAGAAGCAGGAAAATGGATGGTAATCGAGAAAGAGCAGTGGCAGACTGGAGAGAGAGAGAGAGAGAGAGAGAGAGAGAGAGAGAGAGAGAGACTGTTAGTGACAGGTGTGGCGGGTTTGACGAAGATCGTGAAAAGAAATAAAGGTAAACATGGGGCAGACGCCATTACACGGTTATTCGTGGTGTTCATCTTATCTTAAACCTTTGAGCCTGTGACGGATTTTTTACCCATTATCCTGGCCTATAAGACAACTGTATCATTCAGGTTACCATAATTACCTCATCCAGGTGTTCATTTTGTTGCCAAAGCAAGAGGGATGGAGGGACATCTGAGTCACTGGGCATCATTTCACGGTGGTTGGTAATGATAACAATGAAAATGGAGGCAAAAAGAAGTCAGGGAAGGGCAGTGCTAGTGCTAGTAGTGGAAACTGAGATTATATATATATATATATATATATATATATATATATATATATATATATATATTTATATATATATATTATAGATAGATAGATAAATAGATAGATAGATAGATATAATTAATGTCAGGAAAATTATAAAACCTCTTTTTTTCAAGGATACACTACATAGCCTAACATAAAAAGGGGAAGAAAACATAACGGGAAGTGATATAAAAGGGTGTAAAGTAAAAAAGTAGCATGCTAACTCTTTGGAAAGTCAGAAAACCAGTGCAATGGCTAACCATGTAAAAAAGAAAACAACTAAACAAAGTAAGAGTTTTCCTGATAAAGTAGATACTGCGTGAATAGTGGGGTAGCGCTAGTCGAACTATTGGGGTTGGGTCATATTCTATAAATCAGGATAGATTCAGCAGTAATGAGGTCAGAGTAGGACTGGCATGAGGTTAGTATCTGAGAATCAGCGTAAGAGAAAGGGTGATCAGAAAGGTGAGAGTGCTCTCTGATAGAAGAATAAAAGGGTTTAGAGAGGAGCCTAACGGTCTGAGTGGATTTACCTTGGTGCTTAAGAATTCGATGGAGCAGCCAGCATGAGGTCGGCCCCACGAATCTAGCAAGACAGCTAGAACATGAAAATAAATAAACCACATTGGACCGGGAGTTTGTTTGAAGACAAGAGGAATGCTTAAGAAAGCTACCAACAGCGTTCTTCTTTGTCAAGAGTATCTTAAAATTAATTTGTAGATAACAATCACTGAGAAGTTTGTTTAGTGTATAACAGATCAACTCATACTTTGTTTATTTATTTTTTAACATCTACCATAATTACCCTTTGCACTGGTTTTCTGATTTTGGAAAGAGTAAGCATGCAACTTTTATGCTTTATCCATTTTAAATCGCTTCTTTCTCTTTTTTCCTTTTTATGTTAGTTTATGTAAACAGGTTTTATATATATATATATATATATATATATATATATATATATATATATATATATATATATATGGAGCCTCTGTGGTACAGTGATAGAGTGTGTGTTTTCGTACATGGTAGAACGATGGTTGGCGCCCCGCCAGGGTAGTAAACTTTGGGAGTGTTCCTCCGGCCATGTACTACTTTGGCGGACATAAGGGGTGTTGTGGTTGAACCCGTGTCGTGTTCTATAAAATATGTTTGCACCCAGTCGGCTTGCGCGGGCCGATTACACTTGGTTCACAGACTACACACGCATTCAAAGCCATTTCAACATTACAATCACACTTACAAGCACTTCTCACCCTACATACAATCTCTACCAGACAGCCTAAGCCACTTGGTAGAGATTCATAGGCTGTATCGTTCCCACATCGGTCGGGATAGGCCGGTCCTGCAGTGGATACTCAAACGGCTGATGAGATGAGATGATATACTCTTGTGAGTGTGTGTGTGTGTGTGTATGTATATATATATATATATATATATATATATATATATATATATATATATATATATATATATACAGTACATAAATGCACCATGTGTGTGTGTGTGTGTGTGTGTGTCTGTGTTTGTGTTTGTATGTGTTTGGTTGTGTGTGTGTTTTATGCAAACCAGGTCTACTGATGCACACAAATATTCTTGTTTCAATTTAACTTATAAAACTCTGTCTTAGGGTATTTATGGAGGCAGACGAGCCAATAGGATCATCGGGAGGGAAAGCAAGTGGGAGGTAAGGTGTACGAGAAAGGACAAATGATGATGGAAGGAAAAAGCCGGAAAAAAGTGAGGAGGAAGGAGTAAAGAACAATGAGTAAGAAGGAATGAGGGAGTGCAGGAGAGAAGCGAGGAAGGATTGGATGCGAGGTTCAAACCCTTTGCACTCAGGTAACATTGTATATTGTGATAGTATTTGGTACAGTGCATCATCTCTGTAATTACACAACATCCTCATCACGTGTTCTGTGCAACAGCTTCAACTGCCGCCCCGCTCATATTCTTCATATGCACTAGGATCACAATATTTTGGTTCAGAGAATGACTCACTTTGAAGCCAGGGACCAGAATGATCATGAAACTTAAAAATGCCTCGTCCTCTCGTGTGTCCTGCAGTTCAGGGCAAAGTCAGGGCAGACTGCATATACAGTATTTCTCCTTTTGAAGCCACTTTGAGATCCTGCCAACTATCCAGCCACGGCCAGCAAGGCAACAGCCATTATGACCCTCATGTGTCACGTCGCACCGCTCCAGCCACGGCAGGATTTAACCTGCAGTTGCTGAGTATAGCATTCTGCCGTGCTTCTGTGATGCTTGGATTTGTTCCGCTATCTTCGTAAATTGAGAAACTTATTGAGTATGCTGAAAGAACGATTGTTTAAGTACAGTATAATTACCTAAACAAAGCCAGCTAGGTTAGGTAGGTCTTTTTTTTTTTTTTTTTTTTTTTTAGTGCATTTAGATAGTCGTGGATATTATAATGATGATAATGATGATGATGGTGTGCTAATGAAGGTGATGATGATGATGATGATATCTTTAATTATTTTCACTACACGTTGAGCCAAACAATAGAGATTTTACATGTATAAATCATAAGGTTACCATAAACTTTCACTGCTGTGGGAAACACACGGAAATATTTATCAATCGAAGCACCTTCTGGAATTGCCTTCGCCGGTCGGACAAGTCTTGTTGTATCTGAAACCGTTTATTGTAGATATCCAATGCTTATCACCCAGTCTCTTTGACCTTAACCTGTCACTGAAATGGGGGGTGAGGTTTAGCATTTTAATGCTTGTTCATTGCCTTATTTGTTGCTGATTCTCTTTGTCGTAAGCAAGAAGAATTGCTTATATGTAGCTGTTCAAGACGGGGAGATTGATATCAAAGTAGAGGAGGTCACAGTCATCTCTGACAAGGAGGCCATCCTGGTCATGCCGGGTGTGGCCAACAGAAATTCGTAAATTAAACGCGTGTGGCTGGAGACAAGAAGAGGGAGAGGAAACAAGAAGAGGGGAGTTGGAAGGGTTTTTGAGAAAGGGCGGGGACTGCTTGGGAATCGCCGATGGTTAGGCTTGAAAGGTTATCAAAAAGACGTCAAAGGTAGAGATAAGAGCAAACATCATACACTGGGTACTGTAGACCTAGCTGAGGAGACGCGTATACAGGTGCAGAAGACAGGAAAAGGAGAATTACAGATAACACAGGAAGTCCTCACCCGGCCGCGAAATTTTTTTTCCTGCCCAGTTCCGTCACTTTGCACATATGGCAACGTTGCCCTGTGTTTAGTTTGGCAACGCCGCGCAGCAGTGAGCCATAGGTCATATAGTTTTCGCTGCCTTAGCTTAATATAAAAAGGGGCCATAGCACTGTTTTTACTTCGTCACTCGTCTGCTGAGAGAGAGAGAGAGAGAGAGAGAGAGAGAGAGATTGAAACATTATAAAATAATAACATGCAGGGTCATCAATAAAAAGTGAGTATGCAAGGAAGATACTCTCTACACTTTGCTAAAATTAGTTATATGTTGATTTAATGAAAATGCGGTACGTCTTAGGGGTGGTACATGACTGTTCGTTGAGAACACTTATCAGTAACATATGTTGTAGGCCTATACTACTTTACCTGTCATTTCTTGTCATTGCTCCCAGACGTACGATTCAATCAGCTGTGTTTACAGGAGAGAGAGAGAGAGAGAGAGAGAGAGAGAGAGGTTAATGACCCATAATCTTTTATCACCTAAAACGCTTTTCATGATCATTCTTAAGGGTTAACCTTGGTAATTTCTGCTGCAAGCTGGGAAATATTGGTATCAATGATGCCTGAATATCAATGTTTCATTAGACATTTTCATAGGTATATATGTCAGGTTAGATTTCAGATTATTTTCTTGTTTTTCTTAGGTATATTAGTAAAATCATTTGTCAGGTTAGATTTCAGATTCTCTTCTTGTTTTTCTTAGGTATATTAGTAAAATCATATGTCAGGTTACATTTCAGATTATTTTCATGTTCTCATGTCCTTTATTTCATGTTAAGTATGCTTGAAGGGTTTTTGTATTTGATGAAATGCAAAGCTTTATTTGTTACGGTATAATCTTTATTAAATATTAAACACCACCAGGCACCATATGCTATTTCCCATGTGCTGATGACAGGCATTGGGTCAGACATGAAACATTATAGACCATTGTGTGCAAAATAAGTAAATCAAGAGAAACAAGGAATTAAAAAAATAAACTCAATATATTCTATTTGGTAATAGCATTGGGCTGGGAACACATTTGCTGATCTTCAGTGAGGGACTGAATGTAAAATAATGATTGGAAAATAAGCAATTATTGTTGTTAAGGGTCTACTTTGTTGTTCGTGAATAATCTCAGACAGTCTGTGCAACTGACCCAGTGATGCGCCATTGCCGATTGTAAACACAGCTGATTGAATCGTACGTCTGGGAGCAATGACAAGAAATGACAGGGAAAGTAGTATAGGCCTACAACATATGTTACTGATAAGTGTTCTCAACGAGCAGTCATGTACCACCCCTAAGACGTACCGCATTTTCATTAAATCAACATATAACTAATTTTAGCAAAGTGTAGAGAGTATCTTCTCTCTCTCTCTCTCTCTCTCTCTCAGCAGACGAGTGACGAAGTAAAGACAGTGGTATGGCCCCTTTTTATATTTATTTAAGCTAAGGCAGCGAAAACTATATGACCTCTATGTCTCTATTATTCTTTCAATCCATGTAAAATATAGATAGTCAAGCATAAAAAAAGTAAATAATTGTGATGAATACTAAACCTGGCATCCGATATGGCTCACTGCTGCGCGGCTTTGCCAAACTAAACACAGGGCAACGTTGCCATATGTGCAAAGTGACGGAACTGGGCAGGAAAAAAAATTTCGCCACCCGGCCATGAGCGAGGACATAACCGTCAGCAGAAACGTGACTCTGAAGGATAGGGTAAGTATGGCAACTAAGGAGAAGGTTTCAGTGATAGAGGGCTGAACATGGAAAGGTGGACAGTCAGTAGCAGTGGTAGAAGGTGTACAATGAACAGCAGGAGTTTCTCGTGTCCTTACTGGGAGTAGATGGTCAGCATGATGGCAGTGGCAAGGTCCGCGTGGATATTGGCGAGATCTCTGCCAGAGAGCTTGAAGGTAGGATAGGGTGTTGAGCAAATTCTCTGGAATCAGAATGCCATTCTGGGGACACGTTGCATGTGAGTGACGCTGGAAACAACATCAACATGTTCTTCAGTATGACTTATATACATAATAAATACGCACATTCTTTTCTATCCTTTGTGCCACTTTTCTCCATCATCCTGCCTCTCTCTCTCTCTCTCTCTCTCTCTCTCTCTCTTTCTCTCCCTCTCCATATTCTCAACACCGTGTTCATTCACAAGGTTCTCCTGAGATTTCTTATTTTGATTTCACCTTTTTTTCATCTTCACATTGACTTCCAACTATCATTTTGTTCTTTATGTTCTACTCCTTGTTCTCCTTTGTCTTGTTTCTCTTTCCCATCAGTCATGTTAATTATATTTCATTTCTTCCTCGCCCAACCGGCATCTGGCTCTGTACCCTTCATATTCCCAGCATTCTCTCTCTCTCTCTCTCTCTCTCTCTCTCTCTCTCTCGTATTCTCCTCCTTTCTCCTTCTCTTCTACGTTTCTTTCTTTGCCCTGGATAAAGCGACAGTAAGGCCTCGGATCCGGTAATGTTCTTTTAAATTTATTCTGACGGCTTCCAGACGACTGTGTTCGACCTTGGAGAAATTTTTCAAAATGTAAAAATTAGATATAACCCTCATTAACCTTTTTCCTGAGTTGCATAAAATAATTTGGTGACATTAAAAATAATTTACGAAAGATGTCACCAAACATACGGTGTTAACCTCAACCAGAATCTGTCGCTTCTCTTCCTTTCCTACTCATCCTTCTCATTTCCTTCTCCTTCTGTCTTCTTCCTCATTTATCTTCCTCCTTCCACCATCGTCCTCATCTTTTTCTGCTTTTCCCTTCTCACACTTTCATGTTCATGGCTAAAAGTTTTCCTCTTCCTTCTTCCCTACGTTTTCTCCATCATCAATATTTCCTTCTCCTTCCTGTCCTTCTCTCCCTGCCTCACCAGTGTACTGTACATATTAGAGTTTTCCTCCCGCAGGCTCTTTCTCTTCCCTCCTTCAATTAATCATTTCGTGCGGAGGATATTAAAAGTCTTTCAAGCTCTTCGACGAAACTTAAGAGATGTGCCTGTTGGTCTGTGTACATTATTTCTGCTTTATTCTCTCTCTCTCTCTCTCTCTCTCTCTCTCTCTCTCTCTCTCCCTCTCTCTCTCTGTATTCCTGCCCACATCCAGATTTGCTTTTCGACTACAGTGATGACTGTATTTAATATACTTACGGCAGCTGCTTATTCTTAATGTAATTATTCAGTTTACTATTAGCACTTCATCCCATTGCTATTCTTCGTTTGATTTCACTGTCATGGGCTGGGTGTACCTGACTTTCCTGGCCCAGATGTATACTTAGTCCTCAACAGCTTATTATTATTCATCTCCTGTGTCTACTGGAAGAGTTTGGACGTGTCTGTTTAACGTAATTCTCGTGTCTTCATATTCTTTTTCGAGCCAACCTTCGGACTCTTCCTGTGCACATCGACTATCTAGTACTGCAGTCCCTTCCTTTATTCGCTGAGAAGAAAAATGTCGTCAGCAAATCCAAGGCTGCTCAGTCGCTCACATCATTTCTCTCTTCCATCTAATTTAAATTTCTGAATATTTCCAGTAGGTATTCCCCTAATTACAGTGGCGATGCTTTGTCCCCTTGCCTTAAGCCTCTCTTTACTGTTTTTTTTTTTTTTTTCTTTATGGTTATTATTCTTATGACGTTTCATGGCGGTACTGTCTCTACATACATCTTCAAGTATTTTAACACAAGTTTCCTTTACATCCTGTCGT
Organism: Coenobita brevimanus; assembly: GCF_032717465.1. Classification (NCBI taxonomy): domain Eukaryota; kingdom Metazoa; phylum Arthropoda; class Malacostraca; order Decapoda; family Coenobitidae; genus Coenobita; species Coenobita brevimanus. The sequence continues at coordinate 12,312,743 of NC_136959.1, forward strand.
CGAATTGTTCCGGTCACTGCAGTTGTTTCAACTGATTCATATGGTTTTTAACAATAATAAATGCCATGCACTATGGTTTCTTATATTCAAAAGTATTCTACATCACTTCATTGATAACATGAATATGGTCTGTTGTGGAATAACAACTAAGAAATCCATCCGTTTTCCTGACTGGTTTTGAGTCTAGTATTAGAATGATTCGGTTTTCATGATTAATAAAAAAAAAGTTCGTACACAACACACAGAAGCCTCATTGGACATTGTTCGTTACGTCTTTACTGCAACTTTAACGAAACATAATGCTAGATTATTTAATATGATTCCATGTAATGGTACGATTCTTAATCATCATCCAGACTTCTTTTCTCACCTATGGAAATATCTTACTGCGTTATGAAATCAACACATATATACCTTTATTATGAAAACGAAATCTGATGGCGATGACTTATCTGTACTTTTTTTCTGTAAAGATAATTATGCCACAAGTTACCTCCACCTATCATTCGTTATTCCTTGTTCAAGAAATACACTTTGATAAATGTATGGGTAGTCAGCCTTCACATCCTTTGTGGGTTTCATATTTGCTTGGCCAGTTATATTCAATACTTACTGAAATAGGAGACGAATAAACAATTATAGAACTCACGTTTCTCTGGCAACAGATACAGGACAAAATAACTGTGAAAAAGTGAGTGGAGAGTACATATAGATAGATAGAGAGAGAGAGAGATGAATATAGATACAGATATAGATATACAGATAGATAGTTAAATATAGATACAGCTATAGATAGATAGATAGATAGATAAATAGATATAGATAGATAGTAAATAGATATCGTGATAGATAGATAGAGGTAGAGATAGAGATAGACAGATAGAGATAGGGATTGATAGATATAGAGAGAGATTAATAGAGATAGAGACAGACAGATAGATACCCCTTGTATCACGCACTGCGGTAGCACTCCGTAAGTGCGAATGGCGCAGGTTCAAAATGGCGTCCTGTTCTATAGGGTATAGGAGCATTCGCGGGAAAACGGTCGCCAAACCCAGTTCTAAGCTTATGAACTAAAAGACCTTCGTTATTCGAGTGCAAAACTAATCTCAAAGTCTTGCAAACCTTCGTAGGAGTCGCAAATTAGAACTGCAAAAATATTTATGTTATTCTTTCTCTCTGTTTTCTTCATCAGTCATAACTCAACAACAAAAAGGCGTCCACGAACGAACTATACACCAAAACGCTCTTTTAGATGTTTCCTTTCATGTTTAAAAAAGCAATCAGGCTACGGTTCTCTAGTTACGGCCTGAAAACCGGATCGCGGTCACCCGTAAGTATGCCATTTCGCGCAATATTGATTAGCTACAGCTCGCCTACAGACACACACACCACAAAGCCAGCCAGGAGACAGGCCGTGTGTGCTGGGCAATCCCCAGGCCCTGTCTTCCCCCTTACTATTTTTAATCAGCCCATACCCCACTGATCGGGCTAATGTATGGCCCGGCCTGCACTATAGGTGCAGGAAACCTGTAAACGAACGAACGCCTACAGATAAAGAACGTACCAAAACACTTCTTTTCACAGGAAGGCACCCTCGTTTTAGCCTCTCGGTATTCTATGCATGTACCAATCCAAATCTAACTCTTGCTTTATGCATGATTATACTTCCAAAAATATCATAAACTAGAAAACAAAAGTTTTCTTCTAAAATGATTGTTAAGAAGTAGGAATGGCAAAAGTGCACAGATAAGAGATGAAAAATGCACAGAAACAAGAGGGCATTCAGGATGGGAGGAGGTTTCAAGACCTATACCCAGTACTACATTCCACAATTTAGCCACAGACTTGAAGCTGGTGGAATGTGGTAATGGATGTTGGTCTCCAAATCTCCTCCCATCCAGAATGCTCTCTTGTTTCTGTGGTTTTTTTCATCTCTTATCTGTGCACTTTAGTCATTCCTACTTCTTAAGAATCATTTTAGAAGAAAATTTTTGCTTTCTAGTATTGATAGCTAGACACCGAGATAGTAAATGCTCCATCGATAGATCTATACACATCTGTCCCACAACAAATTAGAGTCACGAGAATATATGAAAGGTCGCAAGCTTGCTACCATGAATATTTGTATAATATTTCGTGTTCTGAATACAGTGATGCCGCAGGCGGTGCACCAGAAACAAAGTATACTGCATATAAGGCAATTTGATCCCTGACTATAGTAATAAGTGGCAGAACCATACATAATGTCTCATGACTGACTAAGAAATTTATATCTAAGGGGAGACAAACACCACAGAGACAAAGACACGAGTTAACGCTCAGCAGTATACGTGCAGAACAAGGTACGAGCAGATGCACCACCCAGCTTACTTACTATAGGCACGACGACGAATGTACTAGACGTAGATTATACTGGACACTAATCAGAGAAGGGACACGTTATGTGAAAAAGGGAAAAAGGAATAATAAAGAGCAATGCACACAACGAGCTATATGATACACCAAAGGAGAAAATTCAGGCAGGAAGACCAATAAGCAGCGTTAAACACTGAGCACACTACTCTGGCAGGGCAAAATGGGGGAAGGGGGCGAGGGTGATAAACAGAAAAAGAGACGGAGTGGAAAGATGGGGTAAACTCCCACATCAAAACTCTGAGTAACGGCAGTCTGGGGAAATTACCGGGGAAGTTTGTGAGTTTTATACAAAGGAAGACCAGCCAAGTGTTGGGGAAAGACGGCTGTGATAAAAGAGAGGAAGCCTCGGTCGAAAAATACGTGGTGGTGGGTACTGTGATAGACTTTCTTAACTATGGTAAAGGGAGGGGGTTGTGTGTATGACATGTATTTATAGGAAGGGAAATGGTGAGAGAGTGGGTTGGGAGTGGATGAAGAAGAGTGTGAGTGGGTGAGGAAGAGGGATGGGTGAAGCAGTGGTAGTGGGTGTGAGGCTGTGGGTGATTGAGAGAGTGGGTGAAGCATTGCGGGAGCTGACAGCCACACAGCAGCAGGGAGACAAACTGCGTCAGCAAACATGGTGAGAGGATGTGAGGGAGGCTAACCGCACAGAAACGAGAAGAAAGCAATGGAGAATATGTAGGAGTCAGATGAAAGCAGCGCATGAGAAGGGGGGAAGAGAAACATACAATAGGGAGGAAAAGAGAGGGAGTGAGGAGAGAAGGAAACAGAATTGATGGTAATATATCAACGACAGTCAGACAGGGGTAGGTGGTGGCAACTGGATCTGAGAATAATAACAGGGAGGGTAACTGTCGTGGGGAATGGGGGAGGCAAAGGATTAGCCAGTGGGTGATAGGTAGGCAGTGTCAGAGGACGATAAGGAGGTGAGATGCAAAAGAGATAGGGAAGCGGTACAAGGAGAGAGAGAGAGAGAGAGAGAGAGAGAGAGAGAGAGAGAGAGAGGGTGGGGGGAATGAAACGATGGGCAGAAGACGCAGATGGAAAACTGAAAAATGTGGAAGACAAGCAGAAGTAGGCCGAGAGATGCCAGGAAATTAAATTGAGAAGGAAGGGAGACGGGAAATTAATGAATGGCTGAAAAGAGCAGAAACAGAACAAATATGATGGACTGATGAATCATGAAAGTAACCAAAAAAGCAAATAAGGAAAAGGAAGAAACGAGGAAAAAAGTATGCGGAAACAGCAGGATAACAAGACAATCGAGAAGAATGCATGAAGGAAACACAAGGGAAACAAGAAGCTGCAATGGACAGTAAGGCACAAAAAATGCAAAAAATATCTTGAAAGCGAAAATGCATGGGAAGGGGTGGGAAAGAGAGAGAAAATAAGGACGAAGGATGTGGGCAAAGAAAATGCTGCCAAAATACGTTTCTGCTCCGCGGGTCTGTATTGCTACATGCTATTGATCCGACTGACGAATTTCTTGACCGACATTATTCATTTTTTCATATTACTTATTACCAGTCACTTTAAAATACCACAGTGAGAATTGTTTTACACACACACACACACACACACACACACACACACATATATATATATATATATATATATATATATATATACATATACATAGGCTACATACATACATACAAACAATATATATGTATATGAGAGAGAGAGAGAGAGAGAGAGAGAGAGAGAGAGAGAGATGTATGGCACCCAACAGCAGACAAGCTGCTCCTTAATGAGTTGTTTACCACATAATCATTCGCCAACACTTGACCTCATTTACAACCACCGTCCTTATGTTATCATGCTGGTATCTCACTTACAATAGTTTAACTACGTAAGCCATCCTGCCCTCCGCCTGTCGGCTCATAGTCGCGAAGCTCATAGGTCCCTACCCGGGGGTTCCCTACTTTATAATGACTTGAAAAATCCCAGTTCTGTCCAGTATTCCGGACACCGGGCTCCAATGGGATATATATATATATATATATATATATATATATATATATATATATATATATATATATATATATATCTGCTGGCAGAAGCAAAGGAATTATAAGTAATTAGCACTAAGAGA
>NC_136959.1:12322255-12347255 GCF_032717465.1 Coenobita brevimanus
CACGTTATTGTCCTTTATTACAGACAGAACTCAACCAGGTCCTCGTAAACTGTCAATGATATGACGATTGTAGGGGTGTGTGGGAGGAAGAGGGTGGAGGCGAAATAGGGAACAAAGGGGGGAGGGGGGAGGGGGGTCATATATAGGTGTGTACTGAAAGAGGGTAGAAAAGAACAAAGACAGCGAAAGATAAGGAGTGGACATGTGGTAAATATACTCAGTAAAAGGATAGACTTGATTTATAAGGTTATGGGGAAGGAACGATCGAGAAAGATGAGAGGGAGGGCTTTATTGTGAAGCTGCGGAGGAGAGTGTGGGTGCAAACAGAGAGAAGGAGATAATGAAAAATGAGAGTAAATGATGAAGAAGAGACAGAGATCTGTACGAAGTGCGCGTGAACCTTGGTGACTGGCAGACGAAGAGGGAGGGGACAAACAGTAAGTGGAAGAACACAGGATGAAGTGAAAGCAAATATGGGGAAGACGGCAAAGGAGGAAGGTGAATAAGAATGGAAGGATAGGAATAATGTTTTAGTGGTAGACACTTTTGTTATGAAAGGAGAGAAACAATGAGATTTAAGTTGTTGGGTATGTGACGAAGAAGAGTTTCCAGAGGAGAGATGATACACTGCTTGATTCTAGAGAAGTATTTGACCGCTAACAAAATGGGAAGATAGGAGGGGTTAGGTAAGGAATTGAAAGAAAGGAGAATGATAGGAGGAAGAGTTGAAAAAGAGGAAAGAAAAATTTAGTAATAAAGAATAGAAGTATAAATAAATGAGAAAATTATTAAAACCTGAAAAGGACAACACACACAAACACACACACACACACACACACAGATGAGAGAGAGAAAGAGAGAGAGAGAGAGAGAGAGAGAGAGAAGTGGAGGGGGGGAGGAGCATCGAGAATCAGAAAGCCAGGTTTGAGAGAGGGACTAGGGTGGCAGGTGGGAGGGGTGTGAAGTGGGGGTGGGTAGGGGTTAGAAGGCAATATCCTGGAGAGGAGTCAACAATTATGGAAGGAGGGGTAAGAGTCGAGTGTGATGGAGGGTGAGCGGGAACTAATGAATAAAGGGAAACTGAGAAGGTACAGTGTCACGGGGTTTTTAAAATAAAAGCTTAAATATTATTTAATTGATATTAATATTCAATAATATTGAAGAGCAGAGACAATGATTGTCTTGCTACATCAAGCAACGATTACTTTACGCTGGCTTGTGCACGATTCTCTGAGAACGAGAATTTATAAACTTTCTCAACAGTACACAGCAGAGACTAACTACTCACAATTGCTGAATTAGTACTGTTAGCCTCTGGAGAAAGTTACTTCACCCCTGACAATAAATAACTAATACTAACATCAGGTTCTTGCCGATGCTTAACTCCTGGCACAACGGATTTTAAGTTAATACAACAAGACTGGTCTAAGTACCAGTTATGAATAGTAAAACGTCTATGCGAGCTAGGAGCTATGTGGGAAATAAGCTTAATTTGGAGAAATGAAACAAGATTTTACTTTACATTAAGCTCAAGGAAAAGAACTGTTAAATTTATTGATTACAAAAAAATAAATTTAACGTTACATTTCAAATCAAATCAATGAGACGCACTCACTCACACAAAAGCTAAATACTTACGCCTAGAAAAAAAACACCTTAATTAAACTCTTAAGACTAGGAAAACAAAAGGAAATACTGAACGATGAATGCTTTGTATCACCAAGGGGTGGGAGTTTGGAGAAACTGTACTCTGTGGAGCTTGGGTGCTAGCTGACCTCTCACACTTCTGGAGCACAGGACCTCTCTCCGTCAAAGTCACAACTAGACTGAATTCAAATGATGTATAGGCAGGACGCACAAGCCACCGGAAGAAGGCGTGGCTAATGGTTGAGGCAAGCAGGGGCGAACAATAAAGAAACAATTGTATCGCTCAGTAGAGCACTTAGTGACGTGCATTAAATCGGTCACTTTTGAAAGTGACGAATGTTTTGAAAAGTATACTCCGAAATGGAGAGAGAAACGGTTAACTGAGCGATACACAGTGAGATTTCCACTAATAGTTCGTGGCTTTTCACAAAAGGGAAATGTCGCAAATTGATTCATGACATTACGCCCCTACAAAATTAAATTTTTTCCTTATGGGAAAAAATTTGTGGATATATATATATATATATGTACACATCCTAAGTCATTCACACAAGATTCACACTGTGGTGTGTGTGCTATCCTGCTACAGGAGAAAGTCGCAGTCGCCAGTGAGCGAAAAAAACCTCTTATTTATGTTAATAGAAGCAAGCTTGAGGGAAAAACTCCGTGACGACGGTGAAAATCCTGTACTCAGGTCAAACTGAGCGAAAAGTCGCTACATTTACACTGACAACTAAGTGTTGTGTAGTGTGATGTATGTAATACACGGTGTAGGTGTGACAGTTGTCGTGTGACTGTACCTATGTGTAAAATGACACAATACTAATAATATGACGACGACGAAAGCAGAGGAGAAGAGGCGGCAGTGTGCGGCAGACGATCAGCTGGCCCACACAGCAAAACTGGTACACCCATTGCTGAACCTGCAAAACCAATTAAGGTGGAGCATCAAAAGTGTCATTGAGACAAAATTCTTATTAAGTTACAATTACTCTCTCTGCCTAGCAATCAGTACATGCTACGAAAAGTACACTCGAGGTCGCCATTACTTTTAGCACACGATTAGTGTCGGCAAGTTGAGAATCCTTGTGCAAACTCGGGTCTTCCATAGCCTCGAACTGCACATGGGTCCTCAACCTGTGCCTTAACCTACAGTTCTTATATTAATATCGGGAAGCTGAGAGTCCTTGTGCAAACTCGGGTCTTCCATAGCCTCGAACTGCACATGGGTCCTCAACCTGTGCTTTAACCTACAGTTCTTATATTAATATCGGGAAGCTGAGAGTCCTTGTGCAAACTCGGGTCTTCCATAGCCTCAAGTCGCCTCTGTGGAGTTCTCACTTCCCCCTTAACCTACAGTACTTACATTAGTATCGGGGAGCTGAGAATCCTTGTGCAAACTTGGGTCTTCCATAGCCTCAAGTCGCCTCTGCGGAATTCTCACTTCCCCCTTAACCTACAGTACTTATATTAGTATCGGGGAGCTGAGAATCCTTGTGCAAACTTGGGTCTTCCATAGCCTCAAGTCGCCTCTGCGGAATTCTCACTTCCCCCTTAACCTACAGTACTTATATTAGTATCGGGGAGCTGAGAATCCTTGTGCAAACTTGGGTCTTCCATAGCCTCAAGTTGCCTCTGCGGAATTTTCACTTCCCCCTTAACCTACAGTACACGTGTATGTACAGGCCCTGGACATACTGTGTCCTGTGGGGCCAACAAGTGAGACGTCAGGTCTACACTTTTGACTGGGAACCAGGCTGGTCCTTGGATTACTCAAATCTCTGAGGATGCCTATCACGGAACCCAGCATACAACAACTGCCCATGTTAGTCAGCAGTTAGTAGGCGAGACATCAGGTCTGCACCTACGTTATCACTTCCCTTGATGTATCTCACAACAAGGTTAAACTGCTGTAAATACAGTGTCCAGCGTGTCAATCTTGCATTAGCCGTCTTGGTCGTGCTAAGACTAGTGAGTGGCATATGGTCAGTTTCCAGAACAAATGATGCCCCAAATAAATAATAATAATATTTTTTAACACCATCAACCACAGCCAAGAGTTCCTTCTCAACAGTACTATAATTCCTCTCGGCAGGTTTTAGCCTACGGCTGTGGGATGCCACTGGGAAGATTCCACCTTCCGATTCCTGCATCAATACGGCACCTACTCCATCTTGTGAAGCATCAGTGCGCAGTATGAAAGGTTTGCTGGAATCAGGCAACTGCAAGATAGGCTCCTTGCACAACATATTCTTGAGGGTGGCAAAAGATCTCTCTTGCGCTTCTCCCCATTCAATGGTGTTTGGAGCATATTTCCGTAGCACTTCGTACAATGGTTGGGCAATGAGAGCAAAGTTGGGGATAAAACTCCTATAATATCCCACTAGGCCAAGAAATGCCCTAACCTGTTTCTTGGTCACGGATCTCGGGGCTTCTTTAACCTTCCTGATCTTGTCACCCTGACACCTGCAGTGGTTGTTGCCAACAATATGACCGAGGAACTCCACCTCACTGTGAGCAATCTTGCATTTGCTAGGCTTCACAGTCATGTTGAAACTCTGGAGTCTACTGAAGACAATTTCCAAGAGTCTGAGGTGCTCCTCCAATGTGGCGGAATGAACGAGGACATCGTCAACGAACATCTCTACTCCTACAATACCATGGAGCACTTGTCTCATGGCACGATTGAATACTGCTGGGGAATTGGTAAGTCCAAATGGGAGGACTTTATACTGGTCCAACCCCCTAGGAGTAGCAAAGGCAGTGAACTGACGACTCTCAGGATGAAGGGGACTCTGGAAGAATCTCTTCGCTAGGTCGAGCTTCGTGAAATATCGTGACCCTGCCAGCTTGGAGAAGATGGCAAAATGGTCACCCATTGGCTCAGCATCCACTTTGGTGATTGCATTGAGCCTTCTATAGTCGCCACAAATCCTGACTCCACCATCTTTCTTGCGGACTCCTACCATCGGACTACAGTAAGGAGATGAGGACTTTTCGATAATGCCTGCAGTCTCCATGTCAGCAATTTCCTTATCTACTGCACCCTGTAGTCGCATGGGAATCGGATATGGCTTAACCTTTATAGGAGCATTGCTGGTCAACTCAATTTTATGACACGCAACCTTTGCAAGTCTAGGTTGGTCTGAGAAGACATCAGCATACTGACAGAGCAGTGACCATAAGGCATTTTGGTCCCCTACTGCTAAGTCAGGGTTAAGTAAAACATCTCCGACAGTCTCTTCCTGATGGGACTGAGCGGTTAAGGGCTCGTCATCATGGTCATCAGCTCGGATCACCGCAGCTGCCCCGGTTTCTTCCAGTGGCTGGTCACTATCATCAGCTACTCGTAGGCCAGTCTCCTCGGGGTCTGACTCATGATAAGCCTTCAACATGTTAATGTGGAACCTTTTACGAAGATTCCCCATCTGTATTATGTAGTTGAGGTCTGAAATGCGCTCTACTACATTGAATGGACTCTTCCACTGCGCCAACAACTTGTTCTGGGCAGTGGGGAGTAATACCAAGCATTTATCGCCTGGACTAAACTTCCGAAGCTTTGCCTTCTTATCGTAATAAGCCTTTTGAACTTCACGTGCCTTGATCAGTTCTTCCTTAGCTAACTCGCACGTCGACTGGAGGCGGTCAGCCAAATCAAGGACGTAGGTGTAGGTGGTCTTGACTTCAGGGTCGGGTTCTTCATCGTCCCATAACTCATGAAGGACTTGAAGTGGGCCCCGGACCGACCTCCCATACACCGGTTCAAAGGGTGAGAATTTCAATGAATGCTGTGGGGCTTCTCGATAAGCAAATAGAAGAGGAGCAATGAACCACGGCCATTCCTTTGGCTGTTCGGCGGTCATGCGCCTCAACATCTTCTTGAGAGTTCCATTGAACCTCTCACACAACCCGTTACACATGGGATGATACGGCGTAGTTCGTAAGCCTCGGATGGACAGCAACCTGAACGTTTCGTTCATCATTGCCGAAGTGAGCTGCGAACCCCGGTCACTTAAGACCTCCTTAGGGATACCTACACGACAGAACACTTCAATTAATGCCTCAGCAACAGTGACGGCCTCTATATTCTTAAGGGCCACGGCTTCAGGCCACCGTGTGCTGAAATCAACTATAGTGAGGATATACTTTGATCCATCACTAGCCCTAGGAGAGATTGGCCCAACTATGTCAACTGCTACTCTCTCGAACGGTTCAGAGATTATGGGCATTGGCTTCAATAGCGCAGGACGGACACGTCCCCGGTGAGTGGTACGCTGACACACATCACAGGAACGTACGAGCCTCGTTATTTCCCGTCCCATTCCTGGCCAGAAAAAGTCAGCATGGATATGGTCAGAGGTCTTCTTTTGACCCATGTGACCTCCCATCGCTGAACAGTGACCTAATTCAAACACTGCTCGGCGATACTTTGCAGGAACGACAAACTGCAGTCGAACCTCACCCTGGGGTGTCTGTGACTCACGGTACAGCCGTCCTCGCTTACGAAGGAACCTGGCTTGTCCTCCCCGTGAATACTTGATCACTTTACCCTCCAGCTTCTTGCGCACTGAGGGAAGTGTCGAGTCAGTCTGTTGCTCTTGGACAACATCTTGACTACGAATCAGATCTTGCGGCGTTGCGATGGTCAACGGAGTGACGCGATTTGGAGCCTTGGCCATGGCTCGTGTTATTGCAGCAGCCGAAGTCTGAGTAGCAACATCTACGGCACAACTATTTTTGATGCCAGCGATGTTGCCTAATATGAGGTCAAATAGAGGTTCTGGCATGACAACTGCAAGTGTCGTACCAGTATAAAATGGAGATGCCACCTGGATACGTGCCTCAGGGAACAATCTCACTGATCCATCAATAAGTCTAACTTGGATCTGTCGACCTGTATACTCGTCAGGCCGAACTAAACTCTGCTTAACAGAGCAACCTGAGGAACCATTGTCCCTCAGGACATTTACAGAAACACCTCCCACAGACCCTGGCTGAACAAGAAAGGCAGTGTTGCTGGTGGAAGGGTCTGAGGAGGTAGCAGCCAGTCATTCATGAGACTGTGGAACAACCGATGCAGCAAACGTGGCGCCCTGGGAACTAGGTGTCTGAGGAGAGTTCATGGTCGGAGGGGGACTTGTGAAGTGTTGGGAAGTACCTGTACTGGTAGAGATGGCACCACCGGGTACTTGTGGAATGAAGGCTGCATTTGCCTCCTGCCTCCGATACACTAATTGACCTGACTGAGGGTTACGTGGCTTGTCCTTGTATTGCTGCTGCTGCTGCTTGGGGAACTGCTGCTGGTTGGGGTGCTTGTTGTACCGCTTCCAAGCAGGCTGCTGTATATTTTGCCCCTGGTCCTTCTGTGGTTTTGGACCTTGGCCATTACTCTGAGAACGGCCTTGGTGCTGGGATTCAGTCTGAGACGGCTTCCCAGACTTGGCAGTATCTTTTCTGCTCCAGGTGTTTTGCTTACGAGTTTGATACCCGTATGCAGTAAAGAATGCGTCAGCCTTTTCTGCCATTTGGCTGGCATCTTTCACCTGGCAGATCTTAAGCTGTGCTATGAGCTCAGCAGGCCACGACCTCTCTAGCTGTGTACGCAGCATGAGGTCAGTTATCCCCTCACGCGTGGAAGGAGTTTCATCTTTCTCCATCCACTCATTTAAGTAAGTTGTGAGACGATCAAGGAACTGAACAGCTGTCTCCTTGTCTTGGAGACGAGCTCGCATGAACTGAACTTTGGCGTCGTCTACTGTGAGACCATACGCCTTAATGAGTGCAGCTTTCATCATCTCATATGTGAGATTGTCTCCACGAATGCTGTGGAGAATATCGAGGGCAGGGCCCTCAAATAGGCTAAGAAACTGAAGCCGCTTAGCTGCCTCATCCAGTTGATACATGTCTGCCATGTCCTCAAAACGAGCTATGTACGGCTCGATTCGCTCGTTTTCCTTGTATGAAGGAAGCTTGATGCATGGGGTTGCCAGGACATGTGCAGGGAGAACGCTTGTGGAGCTTGGACCAACTGCACCAGACGTGTCTGAAGCCAAGGAATCTCGCTTGAGCTTCAGCACTTCAAGTTCATGTTTTTTGTGTGCTTCTCGCTCGGCACGTTCGTGTTCTCGTTCTCTGTCTCGTTGTTCACGCTCGTATTCGCGCTGTTCTCGCTCGTATTCGCGTTGTTCTTGCTCATATTCACGCTGAATCTTACTCTTTTCACGGGCATCATTCTCGCGCTGCTGCTCCTGATTATGCCGTGAGAGTATATACTCTTTAATTTCGGTTGGGTCCGAAAGACCCATTTCTTTGGCTTCCTGTAAAAATACAGTAGTAGCCATGGCGCTAATTTATTAAGCAAACCGAAATTGAGTACTGACTGCTTAGCGACGAATACTAATAAACACAAGTAAAGAATACAGACACAAGCTAGTGGTGACCAGTCTTATCTAGTTAACTGGCAAAAATAAAACAAAATTTGCAAATAACTGAGAAGACTCAATAATTAACACAATGGGTACGGCGGGTACCCCGGAGCGAATAAAATCGTCTGGCGTTACCAAGAATTAACTAGAGTTAAGTACTCTATTGATTAATAAAGCAAAAATTCACTTGCTAAATTAACGGTAAACACCAGTAAGCTTGTGCCTATAAACTTTAATGATAAATTCCTAAATATGAACGAGTGAGCACTATTTCGTGAATAGCTTTATAGCTAGGAGTTAATATCCTGGAATGAGGTCGCCAATTGTCACGGGGTTTTTAAAATAAAAGCTTAAATATTATTTAATTGATATTAATATTCAATAATATTGAAGAGCAGAGACAATGATTGTCTTGCTACATCAAGCAACGATTACTTTACGCTGGCTTGTGCACGATTCTCTGAGAACGAGAATTTATAAACTTTCTCAACAGTACACAGCAGAGACTAATTACTCACAATTGCTGAATTAGTACTGTTAGCCTCTGGAGAAAGTTACTTCACCCCTGACAATAAATAACTAATACTAACATCAGGTTCTTGCCGATGCTTAACTCCTGGCACAACGGATTTTAAGTTAATACAACAAGACTGGTCTAAGTACCAGTTATGAATAGTAAAACGTCTATGTGAGCTAGGAGCTATGTGGGAAATAAGCTTAATTGGAGAAATGAAACAAGATTTTACTTTACATTAAGCTCAAGGAAAAGAACTGTTAAATTTATTGATTACAAAAAATACGTTACATTTCAAATCAAATCAATGAGACGCACTCACTCACTCACACAAAAGCTAAATACTTACGCCTAGAAAAAAAACACCTTAATTAAACTCTTAAGACTAGGAAAACAAAAGGAAATACTGAACAGTGAATGCTTTGTATCACCAAGGGGTGGGAGTTTGGAGAAACTGTACTCTGTGGAGCTTGGGTACTAGCTGACCTCTCACACTTCTGGAGCACAGGACCTCTCTCCGTCAAAGTCACAACTAGACTGAATTCAAATGATGTATAGGCAGGACGCACAAGCCACCGGAAGAAGGCGTGGCTAACGGTTGAGGCAAGCAGGGGCAAACAATAAAGAAATAATTGTATCGCTCAGTAGAGCACTTAGTGACGTGCATTAAATCGGTCACTTTTGAAAGTGATGAATGTTTTGAAAAGTATACTCCGAAATGGAGAGAGAAACGGTTAACTGAGCGATACACAGTGAGTTTTCCACTAATAGTTCGTGGCTTCTCACAAAAGGGAAATGTCGCGAATTAATTCATGACATACAGGGAGACGAGAAAAGGAAGCAAGTTTTAAGAGTTTAGATAGGAAAAGTATGGGACATTCAAACTGAGTGGCCTTATTTTGTTCATAGTACAAGATATATTTGCATGAGAGGCAAAACACTACAAGTGATGTAGATTTGACTCTAATGTTTCTAGTTTTATCAGTCTCCTAGTTTTACCATTCTTCCTTTATTTATAACGTTTTGATGATCAACATTATTGAAGCATAGAGACTACCACTGATTAAACAGGCATGGTCTGACGAGCAGCTTCTTTCTGATCCATATTGTGTATACAGAGAGACTGTCAAACATACCGATTTAATGTAGGGCAGAATCCCTCTGTCAGATTAGTTTACCTTGATAACAGAAATTGCTTGAATGTGTTAATATTTCTTTTTATTGAGGTTTTACTTTACAATGTCACTTTGTTCTTTAGATTTAACTGTTTTCGTTGCTGCAAGTACTAGAGACTTAAAAAAAAAAAAAAAAAACGTTTTCAGAGAAAGTTTCTTGTCATGGCATTAGGTTGTTGTTGGTTGTATAATTAGTGTCACACAGGTCTTGTACGTTTTTCAACTGCTTGAGGAGAGAAACTGCACACAGGATATCATTCTGACTCACCCCAGATGATTTTTTCAGCTAAAGGATACAAAGTGCCTCCAAATTATCAAGCGAGGAGTTTTCTTATTGGGAATGACATTACTGTGGAGATAGGAGGTATCTGTGCCGATAATATTCAACCCATGGTGTGTAGTACTTATGAGAACACTGTTCATAACTTCTTTATACAGCAGAAAAAAGGGGAAGAAAATACCATGCACTATTAAAGACATTATTAACTAGCGTAGAATTACTGCCTTGAAACTTGTCATTAACACACAAAAAATGACGAGCATAGGATAATAAAACCAAAGAGTGCTAAGATGGAAGACGCGAAATCCTGTGGGTAATGCTATGAGAAACGACAACGAAATGAAGTATAAAACGGCGGAAAGGAGTGATATAATGAATAATGTGTCGCTTTATGTGAGAAAACGTCAACGGTGTGACACTTAAAATGACGTGCGATATGACATTAAAAGCTACACTAGTACAACCATTGTAAGCGTAAATGGCAGTCTAATTAACTCTCTTACTCTTACTGGCTCCCTTCAGCTCTGTCTCTTCGCTGCACTGTTGCATCTTTTCACTTTTCCATCGCTACATCAATGGTCACTGCTCCTTCGAACTGCCTGCCAATTTGCATCCCTCCACCACTACCGCGGGAGCGTAGCACCCGTCTAGCAACAAACTCTCATCTCATTTCTGTCCAACTCCCTAATGCGGGACTTTCTCCCAGTCCGCCGTGTATGCAACAGGTGCACTCTGGAACTGCCTTCCTCTTTCTGAAAAAGCTGAAAACAGTCTTCAATACGACATCAATAAAAGTGCAAAACAAGACAAAAAGCCCGCGGTAGTGACATCTAATTCCTTTTGAACCAGTACCAACCACATCAGTAAAGCATCAACACATACAGGGTAAGCACAGTATGGACAGGTGGTGGCACAATGGCTGAAAGAGGCAGGCATCTGCTCTTGGTCTAGTAAAGGATACCACAGTCGGTACATCTTTTTTATTACCAGTCTGAACGTTATTTTTGTGACGGTAATCCAGAATGAGCTAAACATATCACAAAAAAACGATAGTATTAGTGGCCAGTGTGATGTGTGATGGGTGAGGGTGTGTCAACTTCAACATGGACAGAAGGTAAGCTCATAAATATTTTAACTAAAAAGGGTTGAGGGGTCGTAAGCTTCATTGAGATATCAGAGATTTGGACATGTTGACTAGAGTAGCAGCATCAAAATCAACCCAACATTAGCCTTCACAACAATCACAACAACTTGTAAAATCACCGCAACTCCAGTCCAGGTCTCTTGGATTAGTGGAGTGGCATAAAAGACAAAAATTTGAGATTACAGTGTGTAGGAGTTAGTGGTTGGGTGACTCATGACTGAATGTATCATAATAGCTAGTGCAGGCCAGCACAGTCGATGCTCACCAACATGAAGTAAATGCTAGTACACTGAACCATACACAGGTTGAATTCTGACCTTACCCTGTGACCATGACCTTTGGATTGGCCATTTATCCTTGGTTTAGCCTCAGCTCATCCACAGAGTTTGATTTATAAACTTTAACTTGATCTTGCCAAGTGACCTTGACCTGTCATATTGTTCTATAAACAATAGGTCACCTCCTTGGCTGACCCTTAATGCTTCCACCAACTTTATTTCAAAACAGATTGTCTCTCTCTCTCTCTCTCTCTCTCTCTCTCTCTCTCTCTCTCTCACACACACACACACACAGGTACAGCTGTGAACTTCAATTTTATTACTCTCAAAATTGATTCCCTTCGTTCTTTCCCTATTCTCAACTCTTTCACCAGGATTGTTGTAAATCAAATAAACTGTATTAAGTTTGCCTTGACATGTGGCCTTAACATCAACACTGCATGGCATCAATACTCACACTCACTTCACTATACTACACCTCTATCACTCTATCGACAACCACACTGTTTGGACTATAGACGCAGTACTTAAACTTTGCCCTACCTGTGTCACACCACCAGTCACTGTATCACACCACAGCATTATCATCCCAGCTTGTCACCGCTCCCCGCCCCACTTACATCATCACACCACAGTATACTACCATCAGATCGGCCGCATATACTGCACTCCCACAATAACTAAAGACTCACCACATCTGAGACGTATCATTACACACTTCATCACACCAGCTTCACCACTTCACTATCAACTACCGCGACCCATCACACACACACACACACACACACACACACACACACACACACCACGTCTCTCCATCGTCCCCATAATTCCGCACAGTCTCCATCGTCAAAGCACTAGCAAGAGATCCAATTTTGCAGGGAACACACTAGAGGTGATAAGCGGCACCTCATGTCTTCCCTGGATATATACACCTCCACCAGAAACACCTTCCCAGTGCAAGATGTTCATGATGGAAGAATGTACATGATCCGTGATGCTTTCCTCGACCATTTCCTTCCTTATTCCTTTCGTTTCTTGTTACTTTTCCTTGCCTTCTTACTTTTTTT
Source organism: Coenobita brevimanus (assembly GCF_032717465.1). Classification (NCBI taxonomy): domain Eukaryota; kingdom Metazoa; phylum Arthropoda; class Malacostraca; order Decapoda; family Coenobitidae; genus Coenobita; species Coenobita brevimanus. Next base: position 12,334,789 of record NC_136959.1, read on the forward strand.
TTCCTTTCCATCACTCTTTGATTCCTGGCTTAATCTTTCATTCCTCGTTTCTCCATCTATTTCCTTTTCTCATTTCTCATTTTTATTTTTCCGCTTACGTTTTATTTGTTATCTGTTTCATAAGTCCCTCTTGTCTCTCCATGTACTCTTTCGTTCTAATATTTTAGGAGTTTACGGATTACTTTGGCTGTTCCTTGTTTCATTTCTCTTATGATGCAGTAAATTGTCTTTCTGTATCACACTGTAGCATATGTATCAGTGTCTACAAATGAACTAATGCTTTAATATAGCATTTTTGTTCGTGAAATGCTGCAACATCTTCAGCTCAAGGACGTAATTTCATTTTATTTTTGCTATCTCCTGGGACTTTTGATGCATGGTTGTGGAGGATGTTGACGTGTTTTTCGTTGCGCTCTTCTCTAGAATTGTAGGGCTGCCTCACCGGCATTAGTTTTTTTTTTTTCACCTTACTGGTGACAGTGGTGACATGTGGAGGTGTAGGAGGACTACTGGGCCTTGGGATAGGCAACTGCCCCCAAGAAATAGGCCCTGAGCATTTGCTCTGAGTCGGACACATAAAAAAAAAAAAAAAAAAAAAAAGTAGGATTAGCTAGATCTCAAATACCTCCCCTCCCTGTTAGTTTTGAACAGTAGGTGTCTGTTCTAATAAACTGAGTTTACCTTTGCTTATCGCCCACGGAGGGTCCCCCCCACTGATCGCTCTGGGGCGTGAACGGACACGGTCGGGCCTCCCTGGAGTGGTTTGAGAGGGTAACCTCAGATATAGGTGTTTTGCCCCTGGTTGTTTGTCCCTTGATTGTCTTTTCTCCTTCTTCCCACTTCCCCCGTTAGGAGGGGGTGGTTACTATGGACGATGCCTCTGCTGCCTCCCCCCCCCCTCAGGGGGGGAGGTAGTCCTGACTGACCCCCGACTACTACACGGGCTGACAGCCCCCAGACAGAACGGCCCCAGACTCGCTTGCCTCGTGACGTCCCTATAAATAATGCAGAATTTGTAATCATCACTGCTCTAGGTTCCACTTCCTTGAGCAGTTTCAATCCCTTCATGATCAAGAAGGTCATTGATGGCTGTGCTGGGGAGGTGGAACAAGTCAAAAAACTTGGGAACGGAGACTTCCTCATTAAGACTTGTATCTCATCTCGAGTAAAGGATTTGTTGAAGTTGCGCAAGTTTCACTGCTATGATGTCGAAGCCAAGATCCCAACTTCCATGACTTCCTGCAAGGGGGTTATCACTTGCAGGGATCTCATGGTGATGAGTGAGGAAGAGATCATAGATGAACTCACTCAACAAGATGTCATTGATGCAAAATTTATCACCAGATTCTCGGAAGGTGTCAGGACGAAGACAGCGACCATTGTTTTGACTTTTGGTAAAGTGTCAATGCCTAGCATTGTAAAAATCGGTTACGAAATTGTTCATGTGCTGCCATACATCCCCAACCCTTTCCGTTGTTTGAAATGCCAGTTATATGGGCATGGTGCCAAGACTTGTCGGGCTTCCCAGCCAGTGTGTGGCAAGTGTGCAAGCCAAGGTCATGATGCGAACCATTGTACATCTGAGACGGCCTGTTGCTTCCACTGCAAGGGCGCTCACTCCACTTCCTCTAGGGATTGTCCCAAGTGGAAGGAGGAGAAGGAGGTCTGCACAGTGAAGGCAACGGAGGGCATTTCCTACTACGAAGCTAGGAAAAAGGTGAAGGAGTTGCATGCAACTCCCACGCCAAATAGGTCCTATGCTTCGGCGGTAATGTCCCGTCCTGTGATGTGCTTTGTAGAGACACAGACTGATCTTGTCCTTCTCCATCCTGTCACTCACAGTACCTCTCCATCTCGACCTCCCGTCCGCTCCAACTCTCTCACTGACATCCCTAAGGTTTCAAGCTATTCTCAGGCTGCTGCTGCCTCTCCATCAGTACGGCCTAAAGCGAAGCCCGACAAGACTAGTAAAAGTAATATGACCACCCTCAAAAAACAGTCTCGTCCTCACGTTCTTCCAGATCCCACTCCAGCAAGGGAGAGGAAGGTTAGCTCTTCCTCGGGGGAGTCAGGGAACCTCGTAATTGACAACAATATGGAGGTTTCCGTGAACAAGTACCGGGATAGGTCCCCCGGTAGTCGCTTGCCTGCCGGCGGGTGACAGAAAAAGACAAAGCACACTGGCCCCCAACGTAAATCTTAAAACCGTCGCTTTCACTGTATTACAGTGGAATTGTAGAGGTATTGGGAATAAGTTACAAGATATAGCAATCTTGCTCTCAATAGACAGGCCAGACGTTGTTTGTTTACAGGAGACGCGCCTGGAGGATCATCCGGATCCTCCACAGTTAAAACACTACCATTCGTATAAAAGATATGAAGGTCACGGAGTAGCCATATACACACACAAATCACACCCACAAACGGAAGTGATTGTAAATTCTACTCTGGAAGCGGTCGTGTGCAGAGTAAAATTTAATAACACGTATCTGTCTATTTGCTCTCTCTACTGTCCTCCACATGGCCCCATTGATAGTGATGCTTTAAATTCACTAGTTGAACATCTCCCTGGGAATAAGTTAGTGTTGGGCGATTTTAACGCCCATCACTATCAATGGGGTAGCTTGAGGATTGATGGTCGTGGGGAGCAAGTAGCCGACCTACTACTACAGTCCAACCTCTGTCTTCTGAACGATGGTAGAGCGCCTCGTGTAGATGATCGTACTGGTAACTTTTCGGCCATTGACTTATCTTTGGCCTCCCCTGGTATACATCAAGATTTTTTATGGAATCCTTACAACGACTCCTTGTGAAGTGATCATTTACCCATCTGTCTTTCTTATACACGCGACATCATTTCAGACCCTCCACCTCCAAAATTTAACTATAAGAAAGCAGATTGGGGATCCTTCTCAAGGATCGCCAATTTAGATATATCTGGGGAGACCATAAATGTTAAGGTCGAAAATATAACCCAATCCATATTACAAGCAGCTGAGGCTGCTATTCCCAAGACTTCTACTGTTCATGCGAAGCATAGAGCACATTGGTGGACGCTGGATTGCCGACAGGCATTAAGAAAACGCAATAGGAGATACAGGATTTTTGATAGTCAGCCCACTGAGATAAATTTTATTGTATACAAACAGGCACGGGCTGAGGCAAGGAGAATAATAAGAAGGGCCAAACATGACCCCTGGCGGTCCTTTATGTCCACGGTGACTCGTACAACACCAGTACGTAAAGTCCGGTCCACTATTAGAATATTAAATAATAAAGGCCCAAAAATCCCTTTGACCACCCTTCAGGTTAATAATAACATCTATGACGAGCCTGTGGACGTTGCTAACATCCTCGCCAGGAGTTTTTCTCATGTAAGTAGCTCAGCCAATTATGATCCACGTTTTCAACATCATAAGCGCATGGCTGAGCTACAGATATTAGACTTTGCCACAGAAGACGTAGACTCCCCGTACAACCAAGAGTTTACGCTAGATGAACTGCTCCTTGCCCTTAAATCCTGTAAAGACACCAGCCCTGGACCAGACACCATCACGTATGATATGATCCAGCATCCTAATCAGGACAACCTGATTAAGATGTTAGCATTGTATAATGAGATTTGGGCGTCTCGAACGTTCCCAAACTCATGGCACTTTGCGCACGTCATACCGATACCCAAAGAGGGTGGTCGTCTTATGAATCCCACTTCATTTCGTCCTATTGTGTTGACTTCTTGTCTATGTAAGGTCATGCAACGTATGATAAACAATAGGCTTCTTTATGTTTTAGAGTCGAAGAATTTGTTAAATGCTCAACAATGTGGCTTCCATAAATACAGAAGTTCACTAGATCATTTAATGAATTTGGAGCATTGTATTGCAGAGGCATTTGCCAATAAAGAATTCATGATAGGGGTGTTCTTGGACATCCATAAAGCCTATGACATGACATGGCGACAGGGTATACTATGAAGCTCTATGCTTATGGTTTAAGAGGAAATTTGCCTATTTTTATTTCAAATTTCTTAAGGGACAGGACTTTCTCTGTCAAATTGCCCCATAACGTAACATCGGATATATTTATCCAGGAAAACGGGGTGCCGCAGGGAAGTGTGCTTAGTCCTACTTTATTTAGTATTATGATCAATGATATTCTGTCATCAGCTCCCATCCCGAGGAATCTTAAATACTCGCTCTATGCTGACAATTGTGCAATATGGCACTCTTCCCGTAATGCACAATTTTCGGCTGGGCAGATTCAAGCAGCCCTTGACTCCGTCCACCAATGGGCCTTGCAGTGGGAATTTAAGTTTTCCATCCGTAAGTGTGCCGCTGTAGTCTTCACTAATCGTAACGTACCTAATTTGTGCTTAACTTTGGATAATCAGGCAGTACCTTTTCAAAATTCTTGAAAATTTTTAGGAATACATTTTGATCGAAGAATGAATTTTAAACTTTGCATTAATACTTTGCTTGCTCGTTGTGATAAACCGTTAAATGTCCTCAAGTACCTAGCGGGTACTACGTGGGGTGCCGACAGAAAATCTTTATTAATGGTGTATAAGTCCCTTATTCGATCAAAGCTAGACTATGGCGCACAGGTGTATGGCTCGGCATCCGATGCCATGCTGAAAGGATTGGATGTGCTACAGAATAAATGTTTGCGAATGCGTCTTGGAGCCGTCCGGTGTACCCGTGTGGCTCGTATGGAAGTGGAGGCGAATGTGCCTCCCCTCCATATTCGCCGTGACCACCTGGCCTTGTCCTACGGCGTAAGGACATTTAGGAAAAGTAATATCGGCAATGTGGCCTGTACCCCCCTGCGTCAATACCACCACCTTCTGCGGGGGGTGCGTCGGCCACTTGCCGTTCGCCTCCACTTACTGACTCAGGAGCTTGGTGTGGACCCCAGTGACTGTGACAAGTTGGTGTTTAAAAACATAGCGCCTTGGGAGCCACCCAGCTTTACAGTGGATGTCTCATGGCTCCCAGCAGCAAAGGCCAAGGCGCCGGAGGCGGAGGTCCACCACTTGTTTTGTAACATCATTGTTCATCACTTGGGGTCCCATCAATTGTACACCGACGGTTCCAAGTCGAGTGAATGTGTGGGTGCAAGTGTGTGGTCGACTGAATGTGCACTTAGGTATCGGTTGCCGACTCATACATTTGTGTTTACCTCCAAACTTTTTGCTATTGACAAAGCCATAGATTATGCTCTCAATTCTAGGCATGACTCATTTGTCATATTTTCAGATTCAAAATCAGCCCTTCAGGTAATTGCATCTTGTACTACGGACTCTCACGAGATCCAGGGCCGCATCGTTAATAAGTTGCATTCATGCAACAAGTCATTCACGCTGATCTGGGTGCCTGGTCATTGTCATATCTACGGCAATGAGCAGACTGACTTACTTGCAAAGTCGGCTGTAGAGCTCGAGGAGGCTTGGGACGTTCCTCGTGATCTACGGTCGAGTCTATCTCTCGGAAAGAAATCAGTAAATCTTCTGTGGCAAGGTCAGTGGACCAGACTAAATATTCCAACTTGTAAGCCGCACCTAGGCGACTGGGACACCACCAACCGCCCCAGTCGCCTAGGAAAAAGTATAAGCACAGCTACGGCTTAATGCCACCATTTTAACTCACATGAAACCATATATGGAAAGACGCTTCCCACCGCACTGTGACATCTGTAATGCGGTGTTATCTATCAGTCATATCATCCTGCGCTGTCAGCGATTTATTCGTGAACGTGCTTTACTTATAAATTACTGCGGTGCAGCAGACGTCCCCTTCACCCTTTCCACCATCCTGGGTGATGGGGACATTGTTATGACTGATAAATTGATGGCTTTCCTGAGAGAAACCGGACTGATCAGAGTGATGTGACTTTTTTACTGTATGGTTATGGTTTTTATCACCTGTAAATATGTATGTATTGTACTGTTAATTAGGGTTGACTGTTGACGTATTCGAAATAGTTCCTCCATCCACTGATCTGTTTCTAATATTGATGTCCCCTACATTAAACCCCGTTCCTCGACTAACAGTCACCAGCTGATGAGTGTAAGTGTGCAATATAGAAAGGTATTGGGCACTTGCAGTCGATGGTGGTCTGCTGGGCGAGGTTCTTCACTTTTTGTACAAATTATGTAAATACAGTATACCATCTTGCTTAAGTTATTCTAATTAGGGCCGACAGCTGACGTATATGGAAATGTTCCTGACTCGTCTGGTTCCCTTTCATATATTGATGTCCCCTATATTAGGTTGTGCCTCGACTGACAGTCACCAGGTGATGAGTGCAGGTATGTCATGTAGAAAGGCATTACATATCTGCAGTCGATGGTGTTCTGTTAGTCGAGGTATTTTCACCATTAGTGTAAGTCTAGCTATTTGTCTCTGTAGGATTTAGTATAGGTTAGCAATTTGTCTGTTAGATGATTAGTTTTAGGGTCTTTAGATTAGTTTGTCTTTATAATATAAGGTATAAAAAATATAAAAACCAAGAAAAAAATAAAAAAATAAAAATAAAAAAAAATAAATAAAATTAAAATTATTATATATATATGTACGTTTGCATGAAAGTGTGTGTGTGTGTGTGTGTGTATATATATATATATATATATATATATATATATATATATATATATATATATATATATATATGTGTGTGTGTGTGTTTAAATGTATATACATATATATATCCGGCCTTAATAACCAGGGGCTTCGGTCCCAATGGTTGATAGGCCAGGGAAAAAAAAAAAATCAAAAAAACCTACTGTTGAGCTTTCTCAGTTTAGGGCAGACTTTTTAAAACGGTGGAGTTTAATTTAGGCCTGTATTCTCGTCGGTTAAGGAAGCTCCTTAACACCTCTTTCAAAGCGAATTATTTTGCCTATTACCTCTGATGTCCTCTTCTAAGCTATTTAAACTATTTTCATATATATTCTGCATAAATAAGTTTTAGAAGATATGAGCCAATTGTATCCAAAAATAAAGCGCTAAGGAAGAGATGATAAGGAGCCTCCTCATCCTACGAGAATACGGGCCATACTTACTCAGTGACAAAGGAGCTGAATCAGAAATAGGGAGACAAAGTGGGAAGAAGTGATGGTGGGTGAGCGAGGGTAAGGATGAGGAAGACAGTGAATGATTCAGAGATGAAAGATGCTTAATTTTATCGTACGAGTACTGTACGTTGGTTCTCTCTCTCTCTCTCTCTCTCTCTCTCTCTCTCTCTCTGTATCGACGGTAAAGAAGGCAGCAGCACGTATGCAGGAAGACAGATAATGAACGTGTCTGCCAAGTACCAGCCACCAGGTGACACAACAGGCCCGTAGTGGCCACACCAGGCGGGGAGTCCCATGGTCCAGAAAGGTAACATTGGTAGGCTAAAGTTTACCTTGAAGAATATTAAGCAGTTATTTTCGTTTAAATGTGAATTCAGCCCGGCCTCAATCATCCCCCTAAAATGATTGTTCAAAGCGCAGCCAAAGACGGTCTTTTCTCCTGCTGTACCTATCGTGTCATGCAATGCCACAATCTCCTAGAAACTTACAGTATGTACGCTTGTCCAGTTACTTGTCTTCTGTTCAATTCCGCCACATTACTCGAGATTTCAGATTTCATCGTACCTAGATTTTATTGGAAAAAAGTACAATGTGAGTGATGACATACTATGCTGAATATATAGCTCAGAAAGGCGGATACCATATACACTGAGATATTTGGTTCTGGGCTACGGACGCAATCATTGCTAACCATTACATCCCAGCAAAGACGTCGTACTGTACATACTGGGCAGAGGTTAACCTATACTGATTATTATTTTAAGAATTTAATGGACAGCTTCATATAAGGGAATGGAAGCATTATAGTCACTAGTCCCTTCAGTCTGATGATGTAATGTTCATGCCGCATGATGTAGAGTCAGTTCTTCCCATCAACATATGTATTTTTCTATGAGTGTTGTGTTTTTTAGGTGTGTCAGTGGGGTGTTGTGGATAACTCATATCAATGACCACATCACACTAACACGGGCACACAACCTCCAGATACACAACAGTTTACTACTAGTTCATTCTGTTTTTATTTCCGGCAAGGTTATGGTTTACCCCAAGTTGGTTTGTTTGTTTCGTTGTTTGTCTGTCTGTTAGCAGGATTACACAAAAAGTTATGAACGGATTTTGTTGAAATTTTGTGGACGCGTTGGCCATGCGCCAAGGAAGAAATTATTTAATATGGGGGAGGTTCCGGATCCAGATCAGGAGTATCCCCCACAATACCTCCAAATGTTCTCAATGAATTTCAATGAAATTTTGTGGAAAGGTGGGCCATGGACCAAGAAAGAACTGATTAATATGGGGGGCGGATCCTGATCTGGATCCTATACCCGTGGATCCGGATCCGGAACCATTTTAATAGCAATGGCACTGGCTGAGGTATGCACTCTCTGAATGCCTTCTAGTCAGAGACTGGGGAAAAGGTTAATTACCCAAGAGTTATCTGAGCGTACTCCAACTTATCTTTGTTTCTGCACTGTCACTGTGATAAATTATATGTCAAACTTTTGCAGTCTGGATGTTTTATTTACTTGTCTGACAGTAATTGCGAGATGCATTAAGACTTCCAGCATCAGTGAGAATGATGGGAGGGGGAAAGAGGACAGCCACCTACCCTCCCCCCACCTCCAGCTTCCATATCACGACCATTAGACAATTTTATTCCAGTTTTGAGAGGAATGCGTCCTGCATCACAGAGTTTGTTGAGCCAGTGTGTGTGTGTGTGTGTGTGTGTGTGTGTGTGTGTGCGCGCTCGCTCGCTCGCTCGCTCGCTAGCCTAACTATAGATCTGTATATTCTTGCTTCTTCCTTTTGCCATTAGGTTACACGAGCATACTGATGCTTGCCATGAGAAGACTTCATAGTAACAATACATTATGCCACTCCTCGCATATGGTCTTTGGTAACATATTTTGTCGTGGTGTATGGATATGCCAAGTTTCCCTATTCTCATTCGTGAGCGGTAAACTAAGTAGTAAGAGTTTAATCTTAATGCGATGTTAAATTATAAACATGGGTACTTCGGACACAGTAATGCTGTAGTTTTATGTCGTGCTCTTCCTTCATGAGGAACTAAGATATTGCCCATACTTAGAAGACTTGGTTTAATCTTGCAGTACTTTGTAAAAGAATGCCCTTTTGAGCGTCATCATGGGATCCGAGAGAGATCAAACACTACAGTAGACCTCCTCCTCACTAGCGTCAGCTAGAGTGATAGAAACTAATCATGTACTATAATATTATGTATATTTCTATACTGTTTATACTAAATCATAAGATACGAATAATACATAGCATAAATATGTGCTCTGTATAACCCCAGAATCTAATCTACTCCTCCTTGACCCACTGCCCACCAATCCTCCAGATTTTATATAAAACTGATGGAAACATTTTAAGATATCCTGTCCACAAACGGACAGGCAGACACGGGTGAATATATAACCTCCGTCTAACTTCGTTGGATAAAAGTAATAATCCTGAATATGGGCTTGCAATAACTGTAAACATATACATTCAGATTACATCTATCACACTCTCATCAAGCATTCTCCATGATCCTAGTTCATTTTTGTCGTGTTTTAGGTTTTGTCTTGGTGACATGAGGGTAATATATGAGTAGAGATACACTTTACATACAGTCATAATACATACATAATACATGATACACTCAGTATACAGGGAAAGTTGGACGCTCTGCCATGTAGTGTGGAGTGACACTGTGAGTTGGAGGCTGCCTGCAGACTCCATAATGTTACAAGTTGACGTTGGTTTGCTTCACACGGTGCCTGAATATCAAGTGAGACGCGAGGATGTTCTCACCACCTCCACTGAGATTGCACACACTACCAGAGAGAGAGAGAGAGAGAGAGAGAGAGAGAGAGAGAGAACGTACATAGTAAGAACAGATAACAGGAGGCCTTTTGTATCATGCAGAGGTTATCTGTTGGAATAAAGGCTAATTGTACTTAGATCTAACTAACGTGTAAAAGGAAAGAATATAAATGAGGAATGATCTCCTCCTCCCACCATACCATTCGGATATACCAGAAGGAAAAAGATAAAAACAGCAACCCCGTACGTTAAAAAACACAAGCATGAACATTTTATAGAAGAGGCAGAAGAGGAACGACTGTGCACACTGTAATCTCAGTTCTACAAATTTGAAAAAAAAAAGAAAAAAAAAACAAATACAGTCGCCGAATATTCTCGTTTTTAAGCAACCATCTCACATTCATCGGCATACACTTCAACCTGGAAATAAACAAGACTCAGTTAGTTATAGCCTATAGTCTCAAAATATTTGTCTAGTTGAACTTTAAAAGTATACGTATCAGTAGTTTTTGCACACAATACTGATGCATACAGCCTATATCATTGTTACACTACGAGTCCATTAATTTTTCTCTTTATTAGTGTTGCATCTCTTCATTCTGAGTTTCATTACATAATTTCTGGCCACATTATTACTCTGTATTTCGAATAAATTATCTTATCTAACATCGTTAGATTCATTAAGAATTTAAAATACTTCTATTAGATCTCCGAGTCACCGTTGTTTCAGAGAAAAACAAATTTCTTTAGTCGCTCTACAGTACATAACGTAAATTTCGCCGCCATGTGATCTTTTTTGTGGCTGCGTTGCATTTTCACGAGTCTGTCTTCGTCCATCATAAGTTGCATGCCTATTGCTGCTAACATTATTCTAGGTGTGGTTTAACTAATGAGATATAAAGCCTAGAAATTACATTCGGCGTTTTATGATCAAAGTTTCTTGTGATGAAACCAAGCATTTTGTTTCCCTTCTTACTGGCTGCTATAAACTCTTTGAGTTTTTGAAGTTGTTACTGATAACTGCTAAGTCCTTCTCGTCCTTTACTTCGTCAGTGGCGTATCGAACATGGTGTATTCATAGTTAATGCTTTTGTCGCCAGAGGACATCATCTTACATTGCCTTTATTAATTTTTATCTTCCATTTTTCACTCCAGTTTAATAACTTACCCAATCTTCTTTCGTAATTACTTATCTCCAGTTTTCATGTCATTTGCAACTTTCGTTCCCTTAGAAACGAGTCCATTTTCTAGATCATTGATATAGAGAAAAGCACTGGCCCTAGAATTGACCTTATAGTAATTCCGCTTGTTACTTCTAACCAGTCTAATGATTCGCCATTCATTACTACATACTGCTTGCGATTAGTTAACCAGTCATCAATCCATGAACATAATTTATTAGACCTTGGGCATTTAGTTTTTCAAGAAGTTGTAGACTGGGGACCTTATCAAACACTTTCTGGAAATCTAAATAGATGACTTCCGACGTTGTTTTTGCGCCCCAGTTACCCTATACTGTATGTTTGTTAAAAAAAAAAAAAAAGATCATTTGTAAGTCATGATCTATTATTACAAAGCTTGTGCTGATTATATAAGATTATGGTTATTAAGGAAGACGGTACTTTTTTCTGACTTTTTTTTTTTTTCAAAATTTTGCATAGCAGTGACGTTAGCTTTATTGGGCAGAAATTTGTGGCGCGTTTATATTGCACTTTTTAACGATTGGTGTTATATTTGCGAGCTTCTATTGTTTATGTCCCGCACATTCAGTTAATGATATATTGAATATTTTAGTCATAAAGGCTAATTATCTGTAATATTCACTAAGTATGCAAGGAGATATCTGGTCTAGGCCAGTTGATTTTTTTGGATCGATTTTTCTGGAGATAACACTTCTTGTCCTATTACTTCGTTGACTGATAACTTACCATCTTCTGGTCCTGAGAAAACTGTTTGTGGGATGGGAATGTAACACTATTTTCTTTATTAAAACACCATGAAAGGAGTCGTTCAGTATTGTAGCTCTTGTTTGGTTAATATGTACGAGAACGTCTTCCGGGGTAAGTCGAGGCCGTTGGTTATCTTGTGCCTTTTCTTACTTCTTACAGAATAAAAAATATTATAGGGTTTGACTTTGATTCTCGAGAAGATTCGCCTAGGTGCCTCATTTAGTTTTCTGAATCATACTCGTAGATTTCAGTTGTAATCTAAAATATTAGGTAATTTCATCGTAATTTCCTTTACGTTTGTATTTTTATTTGCTTTTCTCTTGTGACCAATCATTTCTTCAATGTTCTTCGACATGCAGGCAGGTTATAAGTGTGATTATTTCTTCGGGTAGGTCAATTATCGGTATATTTTTTCTTTGTACAGACATCAATCGTGTGGTGAATATTTCCCACATTTCTTCAACGTTATCCACCTGTAGTAACTTAATCCAGTTGATGTTGGCTATTTCGTTCTCACATTATCGAAAATAGATTTTTTTTTTTAAACTAGGAATCAAGAGGCTTTTTCACTGGTCTTACAATGCATGTAAGTTTCAAGTCGGATGATTACTATATTTGCT
>NC_136959.1:12352255-12372255 GCF_032717465.1 Coenobita brevimanus
GAAAGTCTACAAATACTTTCATTTGTGCTAAATTATCTGAACTCACTGGCTCAAATTCTTCCTGCTCCTCTGGGACCTTGTCAAAAACCTAATAACTTTACTTCATCATCCTTCCCTCCTCTTTGCCGCTTGATAGTTCTATAGCTGTTTCTTCTACTGAAAAGGCAAAACTCTTTGCTCAGACTTTTCCTCCTTCCACTTTAGACGATTCCGGTACTGTTCCTCCATCACACCCTCTTATGACTTCCTCATTACTGAACTTGTATCAGTCGTTGTACTTTCTCCCCTCACTGACCCAGTACTGACAAGGAAAATGGACCCGATGGGGCCCTCCTGTTGTCCCCAAGAACCGTGCTTTTGTGCTTACACCCTGACTGAGCAAACTCTCGCTTTGTCTCTAGACTTGATTTTTTCCTTCTTGTTGGGAGTTTGTTCTCATTCAGCCTGTCCCAAAGAAAGGTGACTAATCCCACCTCTCTAACTATCGCCCAGTTACTTTAGTTTCCAGTATTTCCGAAGTTTTTGAATCTTCTTAACCAAAAATAAAGAAAGCACCTTTCTTACGGCAGTCTACTTTCGAATTGACAGTACTGGTTCCGCCAGGAATGCTCCACAGGCTATTTTCTCATTCCTTTCAGACTCCTGCTCACATTCCTTTTGTGACTTTGACGAAAGCTTTACCATTGTACTTGACATCTCAAAGGTTTTCCATCGATTCTGGTATATATCTTTAAGTTCCAAACTGCCTGCATAAGGTTTCTGTCCCTCAATATGTGCCTTCATCTGTGGCTTGTTTCCTGGTCGTTCTCATGCTTGTACCACTGTTCTTCTTCTAAAGCTATCAATAGTGATGTTCCTGAGGGCGTTCTATCGTCATCTCTTCTTTCTATTCACCAGTGACCTTTTATGCTTTACAACTAACCCTGTTCACTCATACACCGATGACTCCACCCTTCACCTCTCCATGCACTTCTCATAGCGTCCATCTCACCATTTTTTTTTGTTTTTTGTTAATGCAAGGAAAAAGGAACGAGAGGCCACAAGCCAGCTAGATTGTTCCCTCCAAGAAAATAAAAAGATAACAGACAGCCAAATTCAAGATCCGTTCATTTCGAAATGGCTGGACACCCTTCGTTTACAACACGAGGTCATAGGCAGTGGGAAATACATACAGCAGTGGAAAATTCCAGAGTTAACCTGTTGCAGACATGAAGGACTGGGAGTAACGGTTAACTCTTGCATTAAGGAGCTGGACAGAAAAAGAGATGAGAGCTTGTTGCCAGACGGGTGCTATGCGCTCGCCGTAGTGGTGGCGGGATACAAGCAGACAGCTCAAAGAAGCAGTGACCACTGAAGTAGCGATAGAAGAGAAATAAGCATGCAACAGTGCTGCGAAGAGACAGAGGTTGAAGGGAGCCAGGAAGATTAGGAGAGTTAATGAGACGAAAAGCCTTTGACTCCACCTTGTTGAGAAGAGTTGTATGTGGGGAGCCACCCCACACATGAGCGTTGTACTCTACACAGGGGCTACTAAAATCCGTGTATAAAGTCAACAGCTGTACAGGGGTAAAGAAGGCACGGAGTCGGCTTAGCACACCTGATTTCTTGGAAGTAGATTTTACTAGCGAGGTAATATGATCTTTTCAAGATAAATCACGAAAGAATCAAACCCCAGGTATGTTTAACAGTGATGCAGAGTTGAGTTGGAAATTGTAAAAAAAATTGAGGGTACTCCTGCGGAAGATATGTCTGACTGAAAGACGAAAGAACTGAGTTTCTGATGCATTAAAAACAACAATGTTACTTTTACCCCATTTAGAGATGTGAGCCAAGTCAGACATTAGGTGGGCCATAGCCTCATCCCTTGTTAGTAGTAGTAGTTGTTGTTGCTGATCTCTAGGCAGTCTGGCCGAATAGCCCCGAGTCCCTAAGGAAGGCCACGGCCGAGACTGGGCTTTCCTACAGAGCTCTCAAGGAATGTATGTTGTGTTGTTGGCGCTGGCGATTGTGTGCAATACAGTCTTCCATAATGTGCTTAATAGTACTGGATGCTGTGTTGCATCCTGGACAGACATCAGCGACGGCGTCATCCAGCCTCTTCTGATAACCCAAGAGGGCTTGATGATGCCTTGTTAGCTGAAGTAACTGTTGAGTTGAACGCTGCTTCAACATGCACGGAATGAGGTTGTGGTACACCTGATTTCTGACTTGGCTCATAGCTCTGACTGGGATAAAAGAAATCTAGCTTTTTTAATGCATGAGTAACTCACTTCTTACATCTTTCCATCCGTCAAAATTTTCCACAGGAGTAACCATTAATTTTTAATGATATACTACTGAATCTTGCATCCCCTTTAAAACTACTTGAGGTGTCATTCTCTTGGGACTTATCTTGGAAAAACCATATTGCTGATCTTGTAAAGTCTGCTTCCAAGTGATCACGTGTACTAAGCCAACTCTGTGCTATCTCAATCCATGCACAGTTGTTCATTTTAAACATGTGTGTTATTCGCCCGTGTCGAGTACAGGTTTCTTCTCAACGGTGGCGTCAAAGGCTTTTCGTCCCATTAACTGTCCTCCTCTTTCTGGCTCCCCTCAACTTCTGTCTCTTCACCACACTGCTGCATCTTTATCTCTCTTCTGTCGTTACTTCAATGTTCAATGCTCCTCGGAAGTTTCTACTTGCATCTCTTCACAATTATGGCAGGTGTGTAGAACCCATCTGGCAGCAAACTCTCACCCCTTGTCTGGCCACCTCTCTAATGCAAGAATTAATCATTACTCCCCGTCCTTCATGCATGCCACAGGTCAACGTTGGAAGTGTCATTCCCTGTCTGTATTTCCTACTAACTATGACCTCCAGTCTTTTAAACCCAGTGTGCTGAGGCATCGAGAAAAGGAGCGAATCTTGAATTTGGCTCTCTGTTATTATTATTATTATTTTTTTACTTTCCCTAAGAAATAGCATTCTTTTGGGCCTCTAGCTTTTGATTCCTTCTTCCTTTCATATATATATATATATATATATATATATATATATATATATATATATATATATATATGATCGTTAGTAGCCTAGAGACCGGAACTTAAAACAGTAGTCGTTATTGCATAATATTAAATGTTTCTGTGACCATTCAGATGCACTTAAACTCTTTTTGCTTGCTGAAAATTCGGCTCCAGCTCGTTGGTTAATTAAGTGCCTAAACACTTTCTTTGTTTATCATCATTATCAAAAGCAATTTTCATCTTTCCGTTCTATTAAAAATATTTGTTCACTGTCTTGCGTTCCAGCCTTTGGTCTTCTTGTATTCTATTAATTCTCCTTCTCGATTTCTCCTTACAGCCTTTAATTTATTCCCACTTCCTGTTCTCTGCTTCCTCCTCGCTGTTACTGATTTGTTCCCTTTTAGAACCACTTACCATACATATATCTGCTCCTCTTTCTCTTCCAGTTACCTTTTCCCATCCTACACATTCTCCACTTCCCCTAATCCCCCAGTCATCCCTCATCCATCTTTTACAGTCACTTTGCAGGCTAGTTTTTGCAATGCCTTGTTATTTACCACATGCACCATGTTTTCCGGTTCTTCATATGGAATTAACACACACACACACACACACACACACACACACACACACACACACACACACACACACACACACACACAAAGTAACTGACTAATCTCATTGGGATGGTGCAAGAGAAAAGACTGTCTGAGACTGATATTAGTTCCACGTAGTTAACCCATTGGCTCCCATAGTTCCTGTGTGGGGGATTTTGCTGGATGGGTGCTAGGCATACCGCCTTACGCCTGTCGGC
This sequence comes from Coenobita brevimanus, assembly GCF_032717465.1. Lineage (NCBI taxonomy): Eukaryota > Metazoa > Arthropoda > Malacostraca > Decapoda > Coenobitidae > Coenobita > Coenobita brevimanus. The sequence continues at coordinate 12,356,079 of NC_136959.1, forward strand.
TCATAATCGCGAAGCTCATAGGTCCCTTCCCTGGGGTTTCCTTCTTTATTAAATTTTGAAAATGCCTTGTTCCGTCCTATATTGAGGACACTGGGCGCAAGTGGGTTAAAGGTACACATGGAACAGATTGCTGGGATATGGTGCTCTTTCCTGTGGCAGTGGTAAGGTAGTGCGTGGCTTCTTTTGAGCTACTGAGGTGATATTTTTCCAGTGGGATGTTGTTGACTTAGTTTTAGGTTTAACTTGCCGATTGGCTTCATTACTACCATTGTTGGGTGATTTATGTTCTCTCTGGTTACTGGTGCTTAAGTGGCAGATTGTTCTGTTACTGTTGGAGCGAACGAAACGAGCGAGAGCACTTTACGTCACCCGAAATTCAGTGTGTAATATTCAAGCCCCATACGGCTTACAAAATTTCTCTGCACGACGAATATCAGTTTTTAATTTCTTAAAAAATTTTTGAACTAAACGTGACATATCATTCCATTATTTAATAATTATTATGACCGTCATCCACAGGTACCAGACTTTTCCCCTTAAAGCCAAATTTTGCCGAAAACGTTTCCGCCAAGCGGCAACAAACCAGAACTTTTTTTTTTTTTTTTTTTTTTTTTTCAGTTTTTATGCCAGTGATGGCATTTGTAACTTTTAAAGCTGTCATGATAATTGCTTTTCAGAGACTTCAGTGAAAAAAAAAAAAAAAAAAAAAAAAAAGGTAACCTCGAAAAGCCTAAACTACATCATTGCAGCCAAGAACACGCTCCAAACCTGTGGTAGGGATGCCAATTTCTGGGTTATTTAGTCATTCCAACTAGTTTGATGTTGTTTCTGCTAATTCGTCTGTTGTTTTTTCTTTTTCTGTATCGTTTGGCTCGTACGTCTGTTACGTAACTTTTCAGAGTAGCTCCTTTGATTTTAAGGGGTAACTATCACATGACTTACATCGGTTTATATACTCGCTTAAGGCCGATCAGGGCGGCATATGTTGGTTTGTTCCATCATACTATGTTTATTTTTCGGATCTTTGAAATAAACCCAGTACGTATGAAAGACTTCAAATAAATAAATTAATAAATAAATAAAGTGACTACGCTGGATTCGTTAATTTCACAGCTAAATTATTATTCCGAATACATACGTACATACATAAATACACACACACACACACACACACACATATATATATATATACAATCTCTACCAGACAGCCCAAGCCACTTGATAGAGATGCATCATGCATAGGGTGCATCGTCCCCACGTCAGTCGGGAAAGGCCGGTCCTCCAGTGGATACTCAAAACGGCTGATGATATATATAAATGGTGAAAACACACGAGTGTTCCCATGCATAAAATTAACAACTGTATTTTTTCTTCTCAGCAAACTATAACGTAATTACCATTATGATAGCTTAAAAATGGCTGAAATTCGTAAATTTGAAGAAATCAATAAGATCACCCGTTTTACACGCAAACCGTGGCATAACCGCCATCTGCCACGTAGGACTCTGGTTGATTTGGCTACAAAATCAATCCGTCACTAATCGTTCGTCCCTACTAGCTTAATACGATATGACGTACCCTAACCTAACACAACCTAATGTAATTCATCCAAACTTAACATTATTAAACCTAACCTAGCTAACCTGAACAATTTGGGGACAAATGAGTTTGGGGTTCGAATCAACCCATTGCCCTCTGTTGGAACTTGAACGCCACCAGCAGTGTCGACAAATCCAACTTCGCGCTCTTGAGTAACATGTTATTTTCGCAGAGTTTGGGTGTCATGAATATCTTATACAGTCTTTAATAACAAAAGATATTTCCGCAGAATCTAAGTGGCATTAATGAATTTACAATTACGAAAGATAATCCCTGTCATATTATTTCCATCATTTGTTAATGGGAGCTCTCTCGCGGTTTGGCAAAGATAGATAGATAACTGGATGGATGGATAGATAGACAGAGCCAAAATCTGGGACCTCAGGTAGTGTTTCGGCAAAGTTTCATCAAAATGGGTCCATGCGGTTAGGAGTATCTGGATTAACCATTATAAAGACAAAATACGGCCATATAAATAAAAATAAATAAAATATATATATATATATATATATATATATATATATATATATATATATATATATATATATATCACCTTATCTCATCAGCCTTTTGTGTTTCCACTGCAGGACCGGCCTATCTCTACCGAAGTGGGGACGATACAGCCAATGTATCTCTACCAAGTGGCTTAGGCTGTCTAGTAGAGATTGTATGTAGTGTAAGAAGTGCTTGTAAGTGTAATTGTAGTGTTGGAGTGGCTTTGGATGTGTGAGTAGTCTGTGAACCAAGTGTAATCGGCCCGCGCAAGCCGACTGGGTGCAAGCATACTACTGTATATATGGTATGCGACACTGGTTCAACCACAGCACCCCTTGTGACCGCCAGTGCAGTACGTGGCATGAAGAACGCTCCCGAAGTTTATTACCCTGGTGGGGCGAGAACCCTCGTTCTTCAGTGTACGAAAACGCACACTATACCACTGTACCACACAGGTTCCTATATATATATATATATATATATATATATATACTAATGTAAGACTGGCTCCTTTCAAATCATAAATTTTCTGTTACTACTACAGAATTTGGATTTATGTCATATCTGGATATTCATTTTCATAATTTGATTTTGTTAAGTAAAACTCTGTTTTTTCATTGTAAAGTCAACTTACATTTATTATGCCTAATAGTCTCCGTTGCGTCAGTCTGGTGCCTTAAGCTGTGGGGTTTGTTAGCTTCAGTAATTTGCTGTCAAGGTGACACCATCACGTAGAATACGAATTTCATGATAATGGTTCCACTAATGTTACAGAGTTAAAACTAAGTGGTTCATGCCAGTTTATTCCTTCTTTGTCCTGTCTACCGTATCATATTCCTTTACCTATGTAGCTGTGGGGAGATTCTCGAAGGTGAATAAAATCAATTAACATCAACCAGAATACAATTATTCCAACTTGCTGGCCAAAACATTTTTAGCTGCATTACCTCGTTTTCCGATTTAGATCAAGCAACTCCATTTTGCAGAGGCGATTTTTCCATTCTCGTCCTTAGGGATCGAGTAATTCAGTTTGGAAAATATTTCACTGGCCTGGCATTTGTGCAACTGTTTTCCTTTGTAGTGTCAACTGCTGGCCTGTGATCACAAAACAGTTTTAGTGGGAGTTTTGGAATCCATTGGCAAAAGTAAAGGTTTTTATGTTTTGGTGAATGGAGTATTTTGTGGGAGTGATATTTTGGGCTAATGATGGAGCAACACAATTACTGTAGCTGTGGTAATACCCGGACACAGGCACTTATATAAATGGGTGTGGTGTACTAAGCTGAAATTTTTCTTGGCAAGCTATATATATATATATATATATATATATATATATATATATATATATATATATATATATATATATATATATATAAAAAAATATATATATATATATATATATATATATATATATATATATATATATATATATATATATATATATATACAGTGTATATCCGATTTGTAGGGTAAAATGTCAAAACCATGGATTATGAAACCTGGCATTAAATTTCTTCTTTTGCTGATAATGCCTTTGAAAAATGATAAAAGCAGTCACAAGGAATCTTAACTCGCCTGTGTTCCTTCGCGCTATCATAAACCAGCTTTCTACACGTACTTCGAGGATCTACCTCAACTCACAATTCTTCGTGATATCTCGATCTATCTTTATGTATATTCTTGCCTCAGAAATATTCAGCTATATTCCTGGATGCCATTTCAGCTCTATCTTTATTTCCTACGTCTGTTCCTTGACCTTGTACCTCTCTTCTGTTTGTTTGATAATAATTGTCTTTATCCTGTAGGCTACACTTCACTCGAAGAATGTTGCAATTTTTCCGCTTTAAAAAAAGTGCACTTGAACAACAACACAGCTTCTTCTGATAGTCTGGGACATCTCTGTATCCCCGACATCTTTTCAGTAAGCTTCCCAGTCCTTCCTCGCTGGCTGTGTAATACGTCATTGTCTTAATATAATATTAAAGTTGGAAATACTTCCGGCAGTGTGTTGCGAGGGGGTAACTGAGCCAATACACCAGTGCTTCCTCAGTCACCTTGGTATAATGTTCGAATATACTAGAATCCCCCTCCCCAATCATCATACCACATTCCTTATGCTGTCCTGATGCATTTCTGCCATTAGAGTGCCACCAGTTCTCATCATCACCCTGTCATTAGGTTAACACCAGTAATTCTCATCATCACCCTGCCATCATCACCCTACCATCATCACCCTGCCATCACAACCCTTCCATTAGAATGCCACCAGTAATTCTCATCACCACCTTGGCATCATCACCCTGTCATCACCACCCTGCCATTAGAGTGCCACCAGTTCTCATCACCACCCTGCCATCACCATCCTGCCAACAAAGTGCCATGATTATTTCTCATCACCACTATGCCATAATTTTCCTACGATCATTAATGCTCATCACCTCTCCGTCATAACCTTTCTAGCATAAGAGTGTCAATTTAATGCTCCTCATCACTGTACCATCTTTAAGCTCATCACCACCCTGCCATCAGTAATGCTCATCACCACGCTGCCATCAATAATGCTCATCACCACTCTGCCATCAGTAGTGTTCATCACCATTCTGCCATCAGCAATGTTCATCACCACTCTGCCATCAGTAGTGTTCATCACCATTCTGCCATCAGTAACGCTCATCACCACTCTGCCATCAGTAATGCTCATCACCACGCTGCTATCATCAGTTTTCATCACCCCGCCAACACCCTACCGTCTCTACCCCCTCCCGATATCACTATAGACGCAAATTGCCATCATCTGTTTCACAATTCCTCACTCCTTCCTGCCATATTTTGCCATCATTTGGAGACCAACGCCATCGCTATGTTTTATTTTCAATATTCCGCCTCCACTTACGACCTCACTTCCACAGTCCCACAATCACGCTGCCACTCTATCACTGCCACTACCCAACACAGGACCACCATCCCACCACATGACCATCATTCCACCACAGTTCACTACCACCATCACTCATCCCCCTGCACTACACTACCACCATCGACACCTGACACAACACTCCATTACCACCATCCATCATCACCCAGCACCGTACTATCGTCATATAAACTCACACCATCAACACCTGACACAACAATTCTATCACCATCCACCATAACGTCTGTATCGGAACTTTCTTCTCTCCCCCACTATACAAAAATTTTCCTCGCGCTGGAAATATCAATCGTTACGTAGTCACCATCTCCCTAATATTTGCCAAAGTTGCCCACTTATATATTTTTTTAATTAAATGAAAACATTACTGTACTGTTTCATAAAGCTTCGAGAGATACCAGCTGATTGAAATTATTAATTCTTCGAAACCATACTATTATTAATAAACACTGTCAACTCATCAGCAACAGTATGACAGTTCGTGATAAGACATAATTAGTTTACTGATGTTAATTGGAACATTCTCTCTCTCTCTCTCTCTCTCTCTCTCTCTCTCTCTCTCTCTCTCTCTCTCTCTCTGCCGCAGTGATTTATCTTAATACATTTTCTGCCTCTTCCTCAATGATCACTGCTGTGTTCAGTTATCTCCTAGCATCCTTCTCCATCATGGTGGCACCACAGCACCTCTCTGCCAGTGCACTGGTGTACTGGTGCATTCTTTAGAAGCCCGACAGTTTCACTCTCACACAATCGCCCAGGTTAAGGAGTGAACAAGGCTTTGATAGTAACATTGAATTGGGCAGAGATTTATCACAAAGAATGAGGTTTCACCAATAGATCCATTAACTGAGCTTTTGACAGAAGTGGCAACTTGTGGTATCCACCCAACCCAACAGGTGCTCTGAAAACCTAAGCGAGCGTCCGCACGTGTCCCTGAACATGTGCTGACAACACAGCTGGCAACATGTTTGAATACATGTATGCAGCAGTATTTGGACAGATAGATGCAAACATGATTCAGTGCAGCTTCGAACTTAATGGCAGCAGAAGTGATGCGATACGTGGGTCCATTCCAGGCAGTTGAGACTTCATCATGATGTTGACAACATGATTTGGACACTTATGTTCCAAGCATGTTTGTAGCTTGTTCGTTATTGTGTTGTTTACGTGTTACTAGCACATGTTCCACCACACGTCTGGACGCGCCCTAACTTCCTTAAGCTCTCTAAGAATTTACAATTTTGTATTTCAACAATGCCATTAAAGGCAGAAAGCTTGGGTGTAACATTACATTTAATGATATTATACTTCTTGCAAATCTGAACAAGACGACTGTTGTTTAACTCAGGATGATTATCAGTAATTATGATTGATAGCGTAGTAAATGGACAGATAACGTGATCAACGAAGGCACGTCCAATGCTCTTAGCAGTCTTGTCTTGCAGAGCCACGAGAACACAGTAACATGAGAGCTGACCAACAATTACAACAAATAGCCTGAACCAGACTTCGTAAAAGGTAACTAAAGATCATTTATAACGGTTTCCCATGAACGTGACGGAACCGGAAATTTTCTTATACATTATATCTATCTATCTATCTATAGCCCGGCGCCCTAATCCCGCAAAGGGTGGCCCCAGACAAAACGTCTCCAAGTCGCTCTGTCATCCACCATTTGACTACCCTTCCCCCAACTCACTCCCCCCTTCCTCATATATCTCTCAGCTCCATCCCTCCACCTCATCCTCGGTCTACCCCTCCCTCTCCCTCCCTCCACCTCACCTACATACACCCTCTTAGTCAGTCTTTCGTTCTCCATTCTCTCCACATGTCCAAACCACCTCAGTGTATTACTCCTAATCTTCTCAACCACATCCACATCCACCCCACAACGTTCCTTCACTTCTTCATTCATCAACCTGTCCCTCCATGTCACTCCACATGCTTCTCTCAAGTAACTCATTTCCACTGCTTTCACCCTTGACTTGTTCCCCTCTTGCAAGGTCCACGCCTCCCTTCCATACGTCAGGGTAGTGATCACAATGCCATCATGCAGTGACTTCTTAACTTCCATACTCACCTCCCTATTTCTCATCACTGCTTTCAGTGAACCAACAACCTTCTTTCCTTGCTATACCTTTTCACGCACTTCATCCCCCAAAGTTCCATCCTTACTTATCACACTACCCATCTACTTGAATGCACTCACATTCTCCATATCCTCACCATCCAACTTCACTGTGCATTCCGTGACTTCATTCCTCTCAAACGCCATAACTTTACTCTTGTTTACATTAACTTTCAGCTTCCTCCTCCTACACACTGTCCCAAATTCATTCACCAAACCTTGCAACTCCCATTCATCTTCACTCAACAATACTGTATCATCATCAAACAGCAACACTGGAATCTTCCAAATCTCAGCCTCATTCATTAGAGCCACCCCCACATCCACTGCCCCACCTTGCACCTCCTTTACAACCCCATCCATGTATATATTAAACAGCCATGGAGACATCACACAACCCTGTTTCAGTCCCACATTGAGATCAAAGAACTCACTCAGCTCACCATCCACTCTCACCGTAGCCCTGGCTCCTTCGTACATAATCTTCACATCACTCAACAATTTCCCCTCCACTCCATATATTCTTAATATCCAGGTACCATGCCTATCTATTCTGTCATAAGCTTTCTCCAAGTCCATGAAGGCGGCATACACTTTCTTTCCCTTCTCTAGATACTTCTCCACTAGACATCTTAGAACAAATATCTGATCTACACACCCTTTTCCCTTCCTAAATCCCCCTTGTTCTTCTCCAACTAGCTCCTCTGTCATATGCCTAACACTATCAATGAGTATTCTACCATATATTTTTCCAGTCACACTAAGAAGGCAAATACCCCTGTGGTTAGCACATACTTCTCTCTCCCCTTTTCCTTTATATAAAGGAACAATTATACCTGATTTCCAGTCCTCTGGAACCCTTCCCTCTTCCCAAGCCAATCTACATAACTTCCATATCCACTCCACAACAATCTCACCCCCATACCTCAGCATTTCACCACACACTCCATCAATTCCTGGGGCCTTTCTCATCTTGATCTTCTTCATTGTTTCCACTACTTCCGCCCTACTGATCTCTTCCTCCCTCCTCTTATCTCTTCTTCTCCCAGCCATTCCCCAACCACTTATATTCGCACTGCTCTCACTCTCTACATTCAACAAATCCTCAAAGTGCTCCTTCCATCTCCTCAATTTCTCTCTCTTCTCCACCAACAATCTATTATTCCTATCTTTCACTCTACCTGCTATTTCCCCTTTCACATTGCCTTTCTTTACTTCCTTCCAAAACTATTTCTTACTCTCCCTCCATTTCACACTCAGATTCCTCCCTCATCATTCCACCATGCTGTCCCTTGCACACCCCAGCATCTCCTCACTCCACAAACCACCTCACACGCTGCGCCTATCTCTTCCGTGAACATCTTACATACGTCTTCCTCCCCTTCCATCTGCTCTAACTCATACCTTCCCAATCTTTCTTCCTTTATGCTCTTATGCTTTGCCATTTTCTCACTATCTTGCAACTTCTCCACTCTTCTCACAGGAGCTGTTTCCTCCTGTCTTCCCCTTCGTCTCTTCAACCATTTTCTTTGCAGCTTTACCTTGGCCATCACTAAGTAATGGTCCGAGACTCCATTCCCCCACCCTCTCCACACTCTTGCATCCAACACTTGTCTTCTCATTCGCTCATCCACACACACGTAGTCTATCATTGCCTTTCATTCAATAAGTTCACCATCCATCCTCCTCATTACTCTCCATGTATACCTGTGGATCATCTTATGCCAACCCCTTACCAGCACAGATGTCCACCAAAGCACTACCATTCCCATCTACATCAGCTGGCAGACACCACTGACCAACCACTCCATCCACTCGTACATTCCCAACTTTGCCATTCATGTCTCCAATCAAAAGCACTCTCTCGCTCCTCTCAAATTTGTCCATGCATGCTTCTACACTCGCCCAAAACTCATCTTTCACTCATGCCACTTGGTCCTCTGTCGGCGCATAAACACATACAATCGCCCACGCTTGTATACCTACTTTCATCCTTACCCATACAATCCTTGCACCCACTGTTCCATACTCTCTTATATTCTCCTTCCACTTCTTGCATATCATTAGACATACTCCCTCTCTTGCCCTCTCATTCTCATTAACTCCCGCACATATACCTAAACCATATTCCTACTCTCTCACCCTTTCACCTTTCCATTTAGTTTCAGTCAGTCCACATATGTCCACTTTTGCATCCTCAAGCACCTGAACAATCTCTCTCTCTTTCACTTCATCATTCACTCCTCTCACATTCCATGTCCCCACCCTCAGAATGTCCTTTGTCTGTTCCTTAGTCGTCAACGTATGGTCCGTCCTGGTCCGAGGCGCTTTATTTGCGGGGTAGGGCACTAACCCACCACCATACATTAAATATATTATAAATTCTATACATTAAATGTGTATGCTTAGCCAGGTTAGTATGGAAGGAGTTGAGCGATAACAGACACACAAAGGAACTCAGTTTGTAAAATATCTCCAACGACATCTTGATCATAGGTATGTCCAATTCCCTTGGTGTCTAGTTTCTTTCACATTGTTACTGAGTCGTTGGGAGAGACCAAGGTTTGTTCACATACAGCATGTGTCAGGCATGTTACACTGAGTTTGCAAATACTCTGATCTGTACACAGTAGGAACTGTCTCAGCAACTACACCACACATTCGCAACAGGAACTCTCTCAGCAACTGTATAATAGCTATAAACTACGCATGTACATCATCATACACATTAAAATCAGACACTCATACACATTACATGTTTGCTTATGTGGTTACCCACCAACGTAAAAAACGGTTCTCTAGGCTGTTGGAAATAATTTGGCTTACCATTCACTTTGAGTCACCTGAAGTATCAATCTCTACCTCCAGTGGGTGGATGGTAGGGACCTTCACCTACTGCAACCTATATCAGTAATAAGAGGGAGGCACATTTTTACAGCAAAAACGAAAAAAAGGGGCACGGAGAAAGAAAAACATTCCTCCATCCTTTTCCTTACCCTGCCACCATCATTCAGCAAAAAATACTACCGTCCTGCCCTCCAGAAGTTGATGGACGCGAAATTATAAACAAAAATGTAAGTGTAGGAATCAAAAGGAAAATAATAAATCCAGACCCTTCACCTCCTCCCCCGAGCGCCGTCCACTTCCTATAATATAAAGGGAAGGAACAGATATGTGGAGGGACATGCGAGCGACCTGGCAGTTCCTCCGTGAAATTGGAATTTCTTTTCTTGGTATCAACTTACACCCGTGAAATGTGACCCTCCGTGGCCAACCCACCGACAGGCCTCCACAAAGACTGGTAGATGATCTCACCACATCACACTGTAGGCTACACCAGCCAACGCGTGAAGCCTATAATTCATTTTTTTTTTTTTTTATGGAGGCGAAGATGCACTTGATAGGTTGGTGATGATTTATTGAATGCAACATTACTTTATAATCTCTTTACTCGTTAGCATTATTAATTGACAACATATATTCTGAGGGGAAAATTTTGGTTAGCAAATGTTATTCGGATACGTTGCATTCAGCCAATCATCACCAACTTGTCAAGTGCATCATCACCTCAATAAACAAAACTGAGTATAGTTTTGTCTTCATAATAAACAAGTGGTAGTATAGTGGGTAGAGGCTAGAAGCTCTAGAAAACACAGAATGGCCAATCTGGTCGTCAACCTAGCCGATGTTATCATACATACAGTAGAACTAAACCAACAAAATACAAATGGGCTAATTTTGAAAAAAAAAAAAAAATCCAATAGTAAGTCTTCAAAAAATCATTATTCGTACCCACAGCCACATCCCCACAACCCACACTCACAACTCCACAATCCCTGCACCCATTCTCTAACAACCCTTGCAACCATACCAACCTCTACATAACTCTCACACTCACACCCACTCCTACACAACTCCCGCACTCACACTCACCTCTAAACAACTCTCGTACTCATGACCACTCACTCCTTTTACCAATACCACCTCTACCCTCACATCTCCACAACCCTCACAAACACACCTACACAACACACACTTATCATTGCACGTACAGAAGACACTCTTACCACCACACCAACACGCCACACACTTACCACCACACCAACACGCCACACACTTTCCACCACACCCACACAACACACACTTAACACCATACTTCCCACCATACTCCCACAAGACAGACCACCACACTCCCGCAACAGACAAAACTACACCCGCACAACACACACTTACCACCACACCTCCACAACACACACACACCACCACATCTCCACAACACACACCTACCACCACACCTCCATAATACACACTTACCACCACACCACAACACACACCACCACACTCCCACAACATACACTTACCACAACACCTCCACAACATTCACTTACCACAACACCTCCACAACATACACTTACAACCTCATTTACAACGCTCGCACATACATCTTAAATCCACAAGTCCTACCCTGAGAAGTTGCACACATTTCCCAAGCAGATTTATTCCCACAAAATGAGTTCCTGATGACCCACACCTGCCACTGTCATCTGAGAGTAATTCTGGCTTGAATGACTCGTACACTGCACCAAACGTTGGCTGAACGACCTCCTACTATACTTAGTCGTTAGCCTCAGTTCGAGTATTATCCAATTCCTACCGGACTTTCCGGACAAAGTATTGGTGATTTGCTTCTTCCCTTGCAATACTTCATTTACTGCAGCTCTCTATCCGCTGTCCTCTTATCCACTTCTTAATATCTTTTGATTTATCCAGGCAAGTTCGTCTTTTTTTTTTTTTTTTTTAATACCATCCACACTCGTGCTGGACTGTTTGCAGCCATTCATACCACCTCAACAAATTTTGCAGAATATACTTATCTTTATCATGACTCAGGTGCTATCAATAATTTCATCCCAATCAACAGCTTCTTGCATGCTTCTCGGTTCTGTCCCTTCAAGTGATTCGCAGTCCATCGTCCTCTCTCTCTCTCTCTCTCTCTCTCTCTCTCACACACACACACACACACACACACACACACACACACACACACACACACAGCTCGTTCCTCGCCCCTCTGACAACTAGGGTGCCATCAAGGAGAAGAGGGGCCAGATGGGAGGTGAATTAAAGCCCATTGCCTGATGCGGGTCTATATGAAGGAGTCATTTGTGGCTGCCTGGGGGAAGGTTGTATCTGTGGTGGGAACGGGGGGTGGGGATGGTAAGTAATGAAGGAGTGTGGCAGAGGAAAAGTAATGGAGTGCAGGTGAGACGAGATAGGTGAGAGAGAAGTGAAGGAATTTTAGAGAAAAGAGTTCGCGTTCGAGAGGGAAGAAATGGTGAAGTAGACAGAGGTAGGAGGGTGAAAGAAGGTTGAGGGGAATGGATGATAGACTTCTGTAGGAAATGGGTCAGGGAGAGAGGCAGGGAGGAGAGGGGTGTGAAGGAGACTTGAATGAAGAAAATATTTTGAATACAGCCATACAGTAGAGATTTCGTATTAAAGGAAGCTTGTAGAAGAATGGGAACATTTGCTGCTCATGATCAATTCCGCTCTTTGGAGATATTCCTAAAATCCGCATCACTGAACCTCAGCTCTGATAACTTTCATATAATTTTGATATTAATTTCTTTATTTATCCGTGATGTGGAGAATCAAGTATATCCGTGATGTGGAGAATCAAGTAACCAAAACTGTTATTAACTCTACTAGTTTGTGTCATGAATGACAGAATTATCATCATAAATACCGGTATTTATGTAAATTGGCGGGGAGAGAGAGAGAGAGAGAGAGAGAGAGAGAGAAGAAAATTAAATACATGAGTAAAACACACGTTGAAAGTATGTCAAAGGGAGTGTCGATAAGCTGCCAGCTGATCGTCATTAACCAGGGATTATATTGGTCATGATCCTGTCTTCCTCAGTTCTTCTGTGGACTGCTGTGATATGCAGTTTAAAGACTGACATCAAACCATAAGTTTTGCATTAATATTACACGTCTTTACATGAATATGAAGGTACAAACAAGAATGCTTGCCTGGACATAACTGCTCAAGCCAACAGAAAATTCATTTTGAAAAATGGCATTATCATTAAAGAGCTGCAGATGTGGCTTTGTAGAACTCCAGAGAAAACTTCTAGACGATTCTTGCCTCACAAAAGGAGAAAAAAAGTTTTCTGAACTATCTGAAATTAAGGAGGACGAGGCAAAAAGCAACATGTGGCAGCTCATACCAGAATACTCTCTAAAGGAGAAAGACTTGACAACCAAGAGACAGACGAGTCTAGGATGAAGGAGTGTCAGGGAAGATACTATATACCGCACATGTTAAGTCTTGGGCGGTACAAACAGAAAGGACCAGAATCAAACAAAACAGAGGAAAACTGAACGAAGACCAACAGCTTCTCATCCTTGATCTCTCTTAGACTTTCCGGCACCAGAGACAGCCAAACAAAGTAAAACAGAAGTGAACAAAATGATATAATGTCATCAGCAGCAGCCAAACACCAGTGCAGAAGCAGATAGGGTAAAATACGGTACTAAGATTACGTGACTTGAGATACTCTGTGACAATAATGAAACTGCAATATGAGAAGATGAATGGAAAATGAATGGTTTTATTTTATTGCAGAGTTAATCCACACCAAAATGAATAACGTTATATGTTTCAGATCGTTACCACTCGTCCTACAGAGGTGAGATAATACTGCATATACTGTTTTGATGAAGAAATATAGCTTAACATATTTACTGGTACATAAATAACATAATTACACTCTTACGGTTATTCTGCTGTATCGCAAGTTTAATAAGTTAGGGTCTTATAGGCCTCTACTTTTTAGTGTAATATGTATTGGTCTTCTGTTTACCAAGTTTAGTGAATATGACAATGTTCAAGCACGTGATATATGTCAAAGGTCAGATTTACTTTTAAATATTTTTGTAATGCAGTTTTTTTTTTTTTTTATGTGTCCGGCTCTGGGCATAGGCTTCACAGCCTGCTATCAAGGCCCAGTAGTCCTCCTACATATCATACACCTCTACATGTCATCACTTCGGCGCTAACACCCACCGTCCATATTGAATACATGCTAGGGCTGTCTTATACAGGACTGGTGTATTGGTATTAGCGGGGGTATTTTTACGACATGTCGGCGAGTCTTCTGGTAGATCAGCAAAACCTGATTTAATGAAATTCAAATCCTTAAACTGTTCCCTGCTCCAGCCGGGATTCGAACCTGGGTCCGGTGGGACTGCAGGCCACCTCTCTACCGATTGAGCCACCGTTTGTTGGATGGTTTAAGAAATAGGGTATAAATAAAGATAAGTTTAACGTTAATGTTGTTGTTGAGTAGTCACGGTTTGTCTGACCGACCAAACCCATCACCCACAGGCAATCAAAGGCACGGTTCTCCCGAACAGTCAACGTATGTTCCCCTGCGATGAACGGCAGTTCACCACAGTGAGGCGAGTGGAGTGTGGAGGTTTGATCCCTGGACTGATGCCACATTTGCGTCTTTCCACCCGGTTAACAGGGACAGTATAGTAGGTTCCACATCACTCCTTTATTTGGTTACATGGTTACCACCCAGTGCTGCAAAGGATTTTCTGGGTCACAGGAAACCATTAGGTTTATTACGCAGTGTAGAGTTACCTGAAGTGAACAGAAGAAAAAAGTGACAAGAATGATGGGAGAAATAGGAAGAGAGGAGGGCAGACACAGAAAAAGAATGATAAAGATGAAGAAACGCGTTGACAAAGCTACATCAAGTGAGGGATAAGATATCAGTGGTTGTGATATCACTGTCAATGTTAGTGTTGGAGTTTCACCCAGTGGATAACCGGGGTCAGATAGTCCAGTGAAAATGTATGACACCGTTTCTGCATATACTGTACCATAATACTCACATAAAATACATGTTTATGTCATTTATGGGCTGTGTCAAGGAAGATGGGTGATTTATGGCTCCAGTAAAGGTGTCATGTTCTACAAAGCCTTCATTAAACAACACTCAGATCGCATATGCTACACCATAATCTACCATTATCCATCAGCAAGAGTACGTAACTTCTCGTGAATTTAGGCAGACCCTAACCCAAGTAAACCTAACCTGTTCTACACAAACAACGTAAAATTACTGGAAATTAGCGATAGCACATACTCCCTTACCTACACCCAGCAGTGTAACTACAGGTGGGCCTGAGGGGGCTGGACCCACCCATTTGAAATTTTGAGTGTACAAAATGAGCTGTGAGGCCGATATACAGTAAAAAGGAGTGAATCCATTTACGGAGTAGGTCTAGCCCCCCCCTTCCCCACGAACAGAGCGTGGCCCCACCATCGCTATAAATTATAGTATGTGGATACTTGAAGACGTCACTGCATTTACCTCTATTTCTAATCCTTAAAACGACTTCATTTGTTCAGGTCATTTTGACAGAATCAGCTTGTCTGTGCCAAAACATCACCTTGAGAGTGATGTCAGGATCCTTAACATTACCTAAATGAATCACAGCACACACCAGCATGGGTTCCTGACAATACTTCCAGTTTATATGGGTATTCTGCCACCATAATAGTGAATAATATTACCAGCCTTTCAGTATCAATGTCAACGAAAATGTGGCACACCGCAAAAATAACTATAACACTCAGTGGATATCTTCATGGCTTCATTGCTTCTTTAGAGACTAGTCTCCCACTGCCCATTATGGTAGTGGTATGTGTTCCTATCACTTACAGTTCCTTTTCACATTGCGCGAATATTGCATGAAGAACAGTAAAAAAATAATGATATATATATATATATATTTTTGGTATCTTCAATCTGATGTTATACTGGAGATTGTAAGGATAATATGCTAGATGATATTAGTGATACTGGAGATGTTAAATTGGATAAAACTATGAGAAATACGGTGTTAAGAGAATGAGATTTTTTTTTTTTTTTTTAAGGGGGGGGCATACCTCTAACATTGTAAACCAAAAGATAACAATAAACGAAACTGGTACTGAAGCAAAAGAT
>NC_136959.1:12374755-12392255 GCF_032717465.1 Coenobita brevimanus
GAGTCATCTACAGGCTGAAGGAAGTGGAAAGAATGAAGGAAAGAAAGACAGAAGAGGGAATGTAAAGTCACCCGTAGGCAGAAGGACAAGGAAAGAATGAAGGAAAGAAAGACAGAAGAGGGAATGTAAAGTCACCCGTAGGCAGAAGGACAAGGAAAGAATGAAGGAAAGACAGAAGAGAATTGAAGGGAAGAAGGATGGAGAGGAAAGGGCAGACACACGAGAGAAGCACTACGTCGAGTGAGTGGATGGTGAGCGCCCCCACCTACCACATTTGTTATTATTATTATTATTATTATTATTATCAGTCTTCTTATTATTATTATTATAATTATTATTATTATTATTATTATTGTGTCCGATTCTGTTTTTTTTTTTTTTTTTTTTTCATGCGAGGAAGGAACCAAAGACCATGAGCCTGCAATAAGAGTTCCCTCCAAGAGAAAAACAAAATACAAGAGAGAGCCAAATTCAAGATCTATTCATTTCGAGATGCCTGGACACACTGCGTTTGAAAGACTGGAGATCATAGGCAGCAGGAAATACAGACAGAGGGAGACAGTTCCAGGTCTAGCAGCCTTCCTATATTCCACACACCACCTGTCACCACCCCAGCGCTAACACCTACCGTCCATATTGAACACATGTCTGGGGTGTCTCATAGAGAACTCGTGCACTGGTATTAACGGGGATGTTTCTGACATGTCGGTGCGTCTTATGATATATCAGTAACATCTGTATTAACGACTCTCAAATCCTTAAACTGTTCCCTGCCTCAGCCGGGAATCGAACTCATATCCATTTGGACAGCCAGCCACCTTTCTGTACCCCCTCCACAATATGTCTACCCCCGATGTATATATGTCCCCCCCCAATGCATACATGCCCCCACTAAATTTGCTAGGTCAGCATGCTCTCCCACGCCTGAAGACGGCGTTATTGCATCAGTTCTTAGCAGACATTCAACAAGGGCAGACTGTTTTACTGTGAGCTTGTAATAAACTCCTTATCTAGCTGTTTGTACACGGAGTTTCTATTACCAAAGTATTGCAAGTTACATTTGGTAGCAGTGGTGTTTCGAACCATCACATTCTGACCGCCTCCTTGGATTTTTAGTGATACAACAAGATACACGACGTCTCGCATCTGCCAGCCTCGCCCCTTCCTCCGTGCCTCTATACCTTGGCTGTGCTTTTCGAGTGTACCATTTTTCTCGGCAGTGCTCACCTCTCAAACAACCGCACCCATACGCCTTCTTCCTGACCGCAAGTGTCACCGTCGCCGACCTACGCACCTGTTGCACCTGTTCCCAGCACCTGTTCCGGACTCATCATAGCTCCTGCCCCCACGGTGCCACTTATCACTGTCTGCCCACCACCATTCTCTGCATTTGCAATTCACCAGCTCTACACCTGCCTTGCGCCGACATCTGCCTCACCACCTACCACCGGCCTCCACTGTCGCCCGCATCTGGTCTGCATTACGGAGCCTCCTAAGACCGCCACTCCCTGCCGGTGATTCATCGCGGCGTCTCCTCTCCTCTCCGCCCAGCTGTCTCTACCCCGCAGCCCAGCCCCGCCCAGCCCCGCCCCGTCGCCCCGCCCCGCCCCGCCCCGCCCCAGCCCAGCTACGCCCAGCCACCCTGCACGTCATACCTCTCGACACTCCCGTTTCTACTGTGTAACTATAGTATATCTTTCCTCTCTATAGAGATTATCCTCGATTTTCTCTACAGATTGGTTATTGTAAATATTCCATCTCATTTCCATTACCCCGTTTTCATCTTCACCTACATTATTTATTATCCATCTCATCCTTCGCATTTTATTTAAACCATCCATGCCCGCACCTTCATTCATTTTCACACCTAGTGTATTCCATTCTCTCATTGTTATTTATACATTTCCACCTACGTATCCATCTTCATCCTTTCATCTTCCATTGCCGTATTAAATGTCATACTTTCCACGTCAACCGCTTACCGCCAGCCCTCTCGACCCGGAAACATCACCTGCTCATACCACGTCTGCCGACTCTCACACAATCACTCATTTACGAAGTGGCAAAGAGTACCACCGCCCTGTACCTGAGACTCCCGTTTCACTTCCCGCAGAATCACTTACTACCTGTCCTACCCTCGTAAATCCAGATACTTCCTCCTCTACTCCTGCCTCTACTCTCCCTTCTTCTTCCTCTACTCCTTCCACTGTCGTTACTTCTCCTGCCTCCCTTCATACCCCGTCTTGCTCGCCCTTAACTGCCACTACCTTCTCTCTCTCCCACACCTCTCCTGCTGCCACTTCTGCACTTCCAGCCATGGCCAACCCTCCACAGTCTATCTATCTTGACGATGCCAATCGTCCCAAATTTACCGGCCAGGACCCAACTTGGTCTGTCTATGATTTCCTCAGAGAAGTCGAAACCGAAATAAATAATAGACAAATTACCGAGGAATCGCTCAAAGTAGCTTACCTCCTCGGTCGCTTGCGTCACGGTAAATCAGACATCGGATCCGCGATCAGTGCAGGACATTTCGATAGCATTCGTACCTTTGCTGATTTTCGTACGGAACTCATCAGCCTTTGTTGCCAGCATTCAAATACCGCGTCTCTCATGGGATTCATTAATCTCCTAAACCAACTAGATGAGGACTTGCGCGTCCCAGCGCAATATGCCAAGCTCCGCGAAGCTGCCGCCGCCATGAAAGCAACTAGTAGCGAGATGCTCCAATTACTGGTAGGCACGAAATGGTTAGAAGACAAGAATGGCGTTCCAATGCTTTCACTCACCAACTTTGCTGACTTAATTGGTTACCTCAGATTCCTTCATTGGCTTACTCCTAAACAGCGAGAGCTAGCCTTGGAAATCGGTTTCAATCCAGGAGATAAAATTATTCAGGTCACTAAAGCCAATCATGAAAGAACAGGATCGAACTACACGCGTCAGGGCACCACCCAACCCTTGGTCTCCTCAGTCTGTCACACCTCCACTACCCCAGACCAATCTCGCTCCCGTCCCACCACACGCAGCAGCCCTGCCACACATCGCTCTCCTACCGCAGGTCATGATCAATCTAGTGCCCGACGGAACAGACAATCTTCAATTCTTTGCTGGTACTGTGGTCATCCTGGACATCGAGCATCCAGTTGTGACCGTACATACAGACGTCCTCACTCCCAAAACAGACAGCGTACGCCTTCCCGCTCACATCGTCCACACTGCAAATACCACAAATCAAGCACGACTCACACCACTGAGGAATGTCGTTACCTCAACCGCCCACAGTCGGGGGAAGCGCCGCGCCCGTATCGGACCAATATCACGTAGAACCAGAAACCCAACTCCCCATCCGCCATGTAGGTCCCATAACATCCTCGGGTTTAGTCATTCTCGGAAGCAGTCATGACATACCAACGTCATTCTTCTTGGACACAGGATCTATAGTAAATCTCATCTCCGAAAATTCCTTACAAATTATTCATTGCCATCACAACCACGTCAGTTTCCTAGAACCACCAGACATTCGCCTATGTGGTGTTAACGGCTCAGAGTTTAAGGTTAAGGGAAGAGTCACCCTTGAAGTCAAACTCCACAGAGCTTTGCCCCCTATCCTCATTGAATTTCATGTTACTAATGACTTGCAGTATCCCGCAGATGCCCTTATTGGTTTCTCCACCATGGCACAACATTCCATTGCATTATTACCTGCTTGTGGTAGTATAGACATTTCTGGATTCCCGGTTTACACTATGGAATGTCCCCGTCCTGTTCTTACGATCAAATCAGTCCTTCAATTACCTCTGTCCCTATCACTACCAAAAAGTCCAACCCAGCCCAAACCACCACTCTCATCATCTGAGAATACAAAGATCATTCCTTTACTGACTGCGAGCAAGGACATAAATTCCTCAATGTCTCCTGATACATCATCTCAGCCCTCGAACATGGCTCTTACATCCTCTCCCGACAACACTATCGCTGACTCAAACATGTCTCAGTTACCTACCTCACACAGTCTGAATGATCTTCTCCAACACGCAGAGACGAAACATGCAGTAACGAATACATGCACAATTTTGTTACCGCATGAGTTCACCAAAGTCTCTGTTTGTGTTGCCGGTGCGAAAGAAGGAGTGGATGTACTAACCCTACCTGAGACGTGTTGAGTGAATGGCTTGACTTATGAGTCAGCGTGGTGTACAGTCTTAGAGGACAGTTTATGCTACCTGTACTTGCTCAATGTCACAAATGCTCCACTAAAACTTAAAAGTGGTGTAAAGATTGGAGACTTCCTAGTATACCCAGCGGCCGTAAAGGTGTGCCAGGATTCCTCAGTTCCTACTATTCAGACTGATGATACGCCAATCGGTGTATGTACTATTAACTCTACGGGATCTGCGCCGACGCATTCACCCGATATGCTCTCACATCTCACTTGCACAGATTTCCCAGAACATACGCCTCAACTCCTCGACCTTCTGACCTCGTACAGAAACGTGGTTGCCTTACCCGGTGAACCGATGGGTAGAACAGACCTTGTCAAACATACGATTGAACTACTACCAGGAACTCAGCCGATTTACATACCAGCGTATCGATTGCCTCACAGCCAGAGAAAGCAAACAGATCAAATGGTACAGACCATGTTAGACCAGGACATTATTGAACCCTCCGTCAGTCCACGGAATAGCCCACTTTTCTTAGTACCAAAGAAGGATGGCAACTTTAGACCAGTAGTCGACTATCGTAAGGTCAATTCTGTCACCGTTCCAGACCGTTTCCCGTTACCTGTCCTCACTGATTTGCTAGAATCTCTTGGTGAAAATAACGTAGTCTTTTCATCTTTAGACCTCCTCAGCGGGTACTGGCAGGTCGAAATGGAAGAGTCCTCTCGCCCAGTTACAGCCTTTAGCACCCCTTCTGGACATTTTCAGTTTAAGAGACTCCCTTTCGGTCTGAGAAATGCTCCTTCCGTGTTCATGCGACTTATCCATTCAGTCTTCAGCGGTATGATGGGACACTCTCTTTTTGCTTACCTAGATGATATCATTGTTGTGAGTAAATCCATCCCTGATCATTCTACCAAACTCCAGCAAGTCTTTGAACGCCTCCAGCTCGCAGGCCTAAAAATCAATCTCAGTAAATGTGACTTCCTGAGAAAGAAAATCAAATTCCTAGGCCATGTCGTAGATGCACAAGGTATTCATACTAATGAGGATAAAACTAAGGCGATCATTAACTTCCCAGAACCTACCACTACCGACGCTGTACGAAGTTTCCTGGGCCTCAGTGGCTATAATCGTCGCTTTATCCGCGATTACGCGAAGATCGCCGCTCCTCTGACCCACTTACTCAAGCAGAATGTGCCCTTTGTTTGGACTAACGACCAGTCATAGGCTTTCCAAAAGCTAAAGACAGCTCTTGTAAATGCCCCTATTCTAGCGTTCCCTGATTATGCCACACCATTCCTTCTCTGCACAGACGCCTCAGGCACTGGACTTGGTGCCGTTTTGATGCAACTCAATGAAGCATCAAGGAAGCATGTAATAGCGTATGCTAGTCGCACCCTTACAACCGCTGAACGTAACTACAGTGTCTCAGATCTCGAAGCACTAGTGGTAATCTGGTCCGTGAAACATTTCAGAGATATAGTGTATGGTTATCCAGTGCATATCCAAACAGACCACCTTCCACTATGTGATTTGTTCAAAAATCGCAACCTAACAGGTAGGTTAGCTAGATGGTCTGTCATCATCCAGGACTTTAATCCCACTTTTCAATATGTACCAGGCAAGTTGAATGTAGTTGCAGACGCACTCTCACGTCACGTAGCAGCAGCTATAACATCACTGCAGCCTGAAGTAACTGAAAACACTACACTAACGTCAGACGTTGTTCGAAACTTTCAACGCCAAGACCCCATGTGGTCCAAAGTCATTTATTTCCTAGACTCTGGCGATGCCTCGACCTTACCTACTCTGCCAGTATCACTAGATGAGTTCATGCTAGATGATGATCTCTTGTACAGGAAAACACTACTAACAGGCAAAGATATGCCCAATCGCGAAGTACGCCAACTTGTTGTCCCCACTGCCCTGGTACCCAAGGTTCTTCATATTGTTCATAATACTCCTCAAGCTTCCCATCCAGGTAAAGACCGATGCTTGCGCCAAGCACGTCTCAAATACTATTGGCCAACCATGCGCCGCGATATCAATGCACACTGTGACTCATGCCTCTCCTGCCACCGCCACAAAGGATCAA
Source organism: Coenobita brevimanus (assembly GCF_032717465.1). Classification (NCBI taxonomy): domain Eukaryota; kingdom Metazoa; phylum Arthropoda; class Malacostraca; order Decapoda; family Coenobitidae; genus Coenobita; species Coenobita brevimanus. Next base: position 12,381,020 of record NC_136959.1, read on the forward strand.
CCGGCTTACCAGCACCTCTCTTACAATATCCAATCCCATCACGACCATGGGAAACTGTCTCAATGGATCTCTTAAAACTACCTCTCACAGAATCTGGCGCTGAGTACTTGTTCGTAGCGGTCGACCACTTCTCCCGCTACTGTGTCCTCGTCCCCCTCTCCGACAAGACTGCGAAGAGCGTTGCCCGTGCCTTTGTAGATCACGTAATTTGCCCATTCAGTACCCCTCATACCATTCTTACTGACAACAGTACAGAATTCAACAATAGCCTTCTAGATGAGATCTGTCGCCACTTTCATATCAGCAAGTGCAATGTCGTGCCTAACCATCCGGCTTCCAATGGCCTTGTAGAACGCCACAACCGTAAAATCTTAGAGTGCCTCAGACATCTCGGCTCCCATAGTTCGTCCTGGGATGACTGGATTCCCCAAGTGGCATCCTCCATCAATAGTTCCATCAATGCATCCATTGCTGAATCTCCCTTCTTCGTCCTCTTTGGTTTTGACAAGGACCTCCCATACTCTCTCTTATCCTCAAAGCCAGAACCCATCTACAACATGGATGATTATGTTAAACTAAAATTGGCCAACTTCCAGACAATCCACCAGTATGTCCAATCCACTTTGGCTTCCTCTCAGGACATGCTGCAGCGCCAACATAAGTCCGCCTCTCCTATCACTATCAATGTAGGCGATCTTGTCTTTGCTCATTCCCATACGCGTTCCTCTAAGTTGGATGACAAATTTACAGGGCCCCACCGCGTCCTCACTCAACAAGGCAACAAATTTCACCTCCAGGACCTGTCGACTAGGGACACCAGATGGGTCCACGTCAATGACTTAAAGCGAGCACCCCGTGGCCTCGTGTTGGAAGAGTCACTTACACAACCTCCTGCCCCCTCTTCCCCTCCTCCCATCCCTCAATCTACTCTGTCTCCACCTATCCCTCAGTCTCCTTCATCTCCATCTCCACCTGCTCATTCATCAACCAATCAATATCGGTCCAAACTGCGCTCTGCCCATCAACCTCTTCACGACCTCCCCCATTAACTCTACCCTGATTTTCTAGGTACGATGTTAGCGCTCTCCATGCTGGCAGTGCTGACCCTCCTGGGGTCTGGGTCAGGTCAGGACGATGGTGGAGTACGTCCCGGGGCCTTGGTCGGCTCAGGAGACAAGGTCTCCCTGCGCTACGATCTTGCGCCCCTGGCCGACGTAGCCATTGCCCTACCTGCCTACGCGCACCAGCTCCACGGAATCAGGAACCATCTCACGGCCCTCATGGGGACACACAACCCGAATGAGTATCTCTATAACCTTTTCCTCCCACTCTCCTGGCAGTTGCAATGCATAAGTAACAGATTCACTGAGCTCAATGACACATTTTCTTCTTCTACCTCAAACTCAACATGGATAACCTCCAACTGGCCGTTGACTCTCTCCTGTCTCAAGTCTCTACCTTGGTTCGTATCCTGGTCGATGCTATCAATAGACGTGTCACTGCCGACTTAGTACCTGTCTCAGCTCTCCGTTCTGTCCTGGAATGGGCTCACTCCACCTTCGGTCTCTCCCCAGTCGTCCCTTACTCCTCCCTTGAGTATTATTATCCTGTTCTCGAAGCCACTCTTCTCACTACATACGTCGTCGTCCATATTCCTCTCCGTTCTGCCATAACCTTTAACCTTTTCCACATCATTCCCTTCCCTTTCCACCTCAACAACTCCTTGTTACAGGTATCTGTTCCTTCAGAATATTTCCTCCTCTCCCATGATCATCTTTCTGTTGCCTTCCTTTCTTCCACAGACCTCCAGCAATGTTCCTCCCTTACTCCGACCTCTCGTCTCTGTGCTGCCCACCTTTTCGCTATCTTCCCTAGCCGTGCTACACCCTGTGAGTCTGCTTTAGTTCGCAACCATTCCATCTACTCGGCCTGTTCTTTTGTCCCAGCTCCTGACCTCCCGGTCCACCATGCTCACCTCAACCATGTCCAGTGTTTCTTCTTTGCTGTTCCCATCTCTGTCACAATCATGTGTCCTGGTTCATCCGTTCGCTCCGTCCCCGCTAGTGGTCTCTAGAAAGCACCTGACTATTGTACCGTCAAATCAGAGTCCGTCATCACTTACGCCACTCGCTATCACCAAGCTGTTCGTAAACACTCCTATGACATCTTTCAACCAATCGACATGCCTTCAGCCCTACCATCTGCCAACATTACCATCACCTCCCCTCACTTGCGCATGCTCACCTTCCTCAATGACAGTGATTTCCTTATGGATCAATTTTCTCTGGCCTTCAGCCGTTCATGGGTTCATCCAACAGTTGTGTTTCCCCCTGTGGTTATCGCTTTCATAGGTTTTCTACTCATCATCTGTGCAGTGCATTGTTGTGTCAGAAAAATGGAACGTCAACTCCAGGAAATCAGAGTCGCTACAGGCATAGTACGCCCTACCCACGACGTAGAAACTCCCCGTACTTAGTGCCCTCACATTCAGTGACTAGCAATGCCATCTGACAATTAACCAAACTGTGAACAGCACTCTGCCTACTAGAAAATGATGGTATTTCTTTCATGCATTACTCAGTGACAGTGTGTCCTACAGAAAATCCACAAAAAAAAAAAAAAAAAAAATGAAGGAAGAACAACAATAGAACTCTCATATCTACTCCTTGTTTATCATGTATCAAACTATTATTGTGTAATTCCCATTATGTTCATATATCCCTTCGACCCTTACTGGATTTGTACCTATTATTCCTTGTATATCTTATATGTATATATCCTTCTAATTCCCTCCCCTCAACATGGCCATGTCTCCCCTACTGCCCCTGTATCATACTTATCCCTTGTACAAACCTCCCCGGTCCTGCCTTACTACTATAATCACCCACCATTTAACTCCTGGTGTCAGGAGACACCATCTCAGCTACCCGGGGGAGTAGTGTACCCCCTCCACAATATGTCTACCCCCGATGTATATATGTCCCCCCCAATGCATACATGCCCCCACTAAATTTGCTAGGTCAGCATGCTCTCCCACGCCTGAAGACGGCGTTATTGCATCAGTTCTTAGCAGACATTCAACAAGGGCAGACTGTTTTACTGTGAGCTTGTAATAAACTCCTTATCTAGCTGTTTGTACACGGAGTTTCTATTACCAAAGTATTGCAAGTTACATTTCTACCGACTCAGGCACGACCTCCCTTCAGTTTCAGTTCTTTACCCCTTCTCTCTTTCTCGCTGACTCCCACTCCTGGTTTCCTTTATCTATTGTGTTATCCCCTCCTCCATTTCCTCTCCATATATTTCATACCAGACTCAGTCTCCGTCCAACTCCATGCCTGCCTCCCCCACCCCTGCCTCCTCCCAGTGGCCTACAGCCCCTGTCAGTGCTTCTACACAAAGCCTGCTATCCTGATTACTGTGGGGACCCTCTCCCTCCTTCTCTTTCACTCTCCGTGCCCAACACTCACACACTTTTCCTGTTTCCTCCCTCAGATTCTCCTAGTCCCTCTCCCTCACACTATTTTTACCTTCCTTCCTCCTTCATGCTCTCCCTGTCTCTCCCCTCGCTCACACCTTCCCTGCCAACCCCTCCCTCAAACTGGCATTTTAGGCAGGTTGTAGGGGGTGCACCCAGTGCCTGAGGCTATCTGTCCGCTGAGATAACTTCCGTCTTCCGCTGGTGCTCCACGCACCATTCACTTTCATCATACCGTTTCCAGCCAGCCTTTTGAACGTAAAATCTTTGTTAAGTCAGTTGGTATGCTTACTCTGACAAAAACTGCCTAGTAGGATTTATATGTACAGAGATTATGCAAATATAATTCCATGGAAGCGGTATAATTTTAAAACTAAAGCCCATGGCCAAAATTCTCTCTCTCTCTCTCTCTCTCTCTCTCTCTCTCTCTCTCTCCTCTGCATCCCTATCCCGCTTCTTACTTCACCCCCTTTGCCTCTCTCCTGCCATTCCTCTACCCCCTCCCTGCCTCCTCCAGTACTGCAGGGTTTTAAATCATTTGTAGACTCCCTTATCAACCGCATTTCATATTGCTGCACCTCAACTAGTTATCTCCTCACCAACAACAGACTTAATGAATTTCCGGGTCTGTTGTTCAGACAGAGGCCTAGAACTATAGTATCTAATTCTGTGAGGTTAAGATAAAGATGATAAAGCAGGGCGAGAACTAAGGGAGATAGTGGTACTGATGAAAGTTCAATAGGAAACGGCAGAGGGTGACGATTAGCTGGAATAGTACGTGATGGAGGATGGTGTGTTGTGGGAGAATGAATAATTAATGACGGGATAAGAAACGTCTGAAGATTCTGTTGTTGTGGCCACCCTTTACAGGCAACAGACAGGTAAACTGACGGATCGATAGACAGGCAGATATCAGTGTACGAGTGTGTGTTGCACTAAGCCGGCAGTTAAAAGGGGATCATCTCTACTTCCTGGTATTGTCGGCACATGAATTTCAATGAGAGCTTCAGGGAAGTAATGTTTCACTGACTTTCGTTATCACTCTTTGCAATACAGCCAGTGGTGCACAAATATAGGTTTAGGTACCTAGCAAACTCTTTATTTTTATTTCTGCTCTTATTATTTGGCTTTAATGAATGCTTATATGGCTCATTTCCAAGCGTTAAAATAGTATTCGCCAATGTATGCCGAGAGAAGAATGTTGCTTGTGTATACCAGCAAGTGAAGTGAAGGATAGGTAAAGAATATATACATATTAGTGGTATATTGATGTAGGTGAGTTACAAAGAAATCATCCACTTGTTTCTCCCAAAAAAACTGTAATGTGATGTCACTTCGAATCAAATGCAAAACACTAACATGTTGGATAATTGACTGCTGCATGATCTATCATAGCAATGATGATGATGATGATGATGATGATGATGAGGACAACAATGTTGATGGTATCAGTGGCTAAGCAGGTAAAAAACACCAACAACACTCGGTCCACCTTTATCCTTTATTTGGGAAAATATTAAGCTCTCTGGCCACCATAAACCTTGGACATGAGAATATCTTTATTTTGTGAGAGATGAAGGGGCGTACCTAGAGATTTGGGGGCCCGGGGGGTTCTTTGCGGGCCCGCAAATAACCTAGTCCGCCTCATTCTCAAAACTTATCTAATATCTCAGCCGGGATTGTCGGGATGATAAATAAATATATTTTTAAATATTAATAAAAAAAGCTTATAATTTTTAAAGGCTTTTGGGCCCCCCCCTCTCAATCGGGGGCCCGGGGGGCAGCTTCAAACAGCCCCCCCGCCCCCCGTCAGCTACGCCACTGGCGAGATGATGGTGAGGAAAGGATGGTGAATGATGGTGCATTTGTCGGTGCTGTGGCGCCTGTGGAAGCAAGATAAGGGAGAGTGAGGGAAGAGTAGTGGTTGTTGATATATTTGGTGACTGGCGCATGTGGAAGAGAAATATGGTAAGATGAGGGAAGAGTAATGAATGTTGATGTACAGTATTTGGTGGCGCTGTGGCACCTGTGGGAACGAGAAATGAGAGGATGACGGAAGGGTGGTGGTTGTTGATGTATTTGGTGGTGTTGTTGCACCTGTGGAAGCGAGATACTGGAGTGAGGGGGAAGGGTGTTGTTGCTGATGTATTTGTTGGTGCTGTGGCGCCTGTGGAAGCGAGATATATGAGTCGGAGGGTTAGTGAGTGGAAGGGGCTGTCAGCTGGGCTAGTCAAGAGCCAGTGTGGTGACGGCTTGTTTAACACAAAAAAACAAGTTGAGCTATCCAGGTGGAAGTGAGATGGGATTCCTGTGATGATGTGGGACTTTCAGTCACACCTGTTTCATTGGCAGGCATTAATGATTTAAATTCAAAAGAAGGATATTCAAGTTTAGTCCTTAAGTCCTCAGGAAGCACGTCTACTAAATCCTGGAGAAGCACATCTATTTCCTGTCATCTTAAGGCAACTTCGTTATGTCACGTGATGTTTGGCAATTAATGTCTTTCTTTTTCAATGATATTTTAACCCACAATCAAACGTAACTCCAATCTTTTCCATTACTACCACATACAAAAGTGTACAGCTATTGAGGAGTAAATAAGAATGTTAAAACCACTACCAGTGGTCCATTTAGTCCTAATAACATCAGTGTGATTCCTTTAATTACATTTGCTGACCTATTTTAGCTGGCACTATGGAACGTGAGGGCAGCGTCCTGTGCCACCGCTGTGCACTGCGGCCAGGCCAAAATATAATGCAGTGTTCTTACTGGCACGGGGTCTCATGTTGAATGCTCAGCTCCAGTTTATGGTGCTCTAACCTTCCCGGAAGGAGTATTGTCTACCACCAATTGTCGTTACCGAAATGTTCGAGACTGTTCAAAGCCAGTTCTTCTCTCTCTCTCTCTCTCTCTCTCTCTCTCTCTCTCATCCGTGGTATGTGCGTGTGTGTGTGTGTGTGTGTGTGTGTGTGTGTGTGTGTGTGTGTGTGAAACAGCCAAACAGTCTCTCGTGTCTTTGCGTCACACAGTACTGCTGGTGTAAAACATCACACTCATGCTTCCTCCTCTGACTTTGTTGTAAAGGGCTAATGTCCACACAGCATCTGCCCTCCTTGGCAACTTTTTCACATTATGTCTACGTATTTTTGCCGCATCCACAGGGGAGACCAAATACAGTGTTTCTCCCTAACTGTGTCACTCACTCTGTCACCTACTGATTCACTCAGCGTTATCAAATATTATACCTTTTCGAATACAGGGATCCAGGCCTTATGGGGTGAGAGGGGTATTAGAAAAACGAAACTTTGCGCACTGGTAGACTTCGATCCGAGCCATATTTCAACAGGGTGAAACCCCCACGGAGCATCCCTCATGGCGGGGGGGCAACCCCCAAAGGTTCTGCATATGGCAATTATGGTTCTCACATTTTCTTGCAGGTGTTTTGGAACATAAAATTATGCACAGTGGTAGACCTTTACCCGTGCCAGGTTTTAGGAAGGGTGTGACCCCCAGGGTGACCCTCCAGGGTAGAGGGCGGCCATCTAGGGCTCCCGCCAAAGCACTTATGAATACCCATAAAGCGAACTTAGCAACGCAAGATTTTGCACTGTAGTAAACCTACACTAAGACCAGGTTTTAGTCAGGGTGGAACCCACGGAAGCTACTGTCCACGTTATAAAGACTTCCTGCAAGGCTATTATATATGGGAATATATATATATTTTTTTTTACACTTAGGAACACAATACTGCATAGATGTATAATCCTCTCGCTCCAGGTGTTAGGCAGAGTGAGGCCCCATGGGTCACCACCTAGATTATGGCAGCCCCCGGTGTACTGAACAAGACTAATATGCTCGGCCAATTTTTTGCCTAGGAACACAAAGTTTTGCAGAGTGGTAGACTTTAACCAAGACTAGGGATTAGGTAGGTGGGTACCCCCGGGGGGTCATCCTTCCCCAATAAATGCTTATTTATTTCCCCTTCAAATACTGCCGGTTTGGGTACAGTTTTCAAAGGTGTCCTTCGTCTTCTTATCAAGATTTCATACAGGTCAGCGGCTCTGGGGCAACGTTTCTCGCCTTGTATTTTTTCTGTGACCTCCAGCACTTTAAGCGTTGAGTATCCAGATATGTCAGACAGACTAGACTTTAATAATGCTTTGTTTTCTTTGATATAGGCAGGCTGTAATAGGTCTTGTGCCTATAACTTCCTTCTGAACATAAAAAAACAGATAAAGTAGGGATATGACAATACAGACTTTTGGGTGAGTCAAGGAGTGACTGAGAAAAACTTGGGGAAGGAAGGAGGAAAGCTTGGGTGAAGGGCTGATGGAGGGAGGAGATTTAATAAGGGAGACTGAAAGGTGAAAGACAGTGTGAAGAGAGAGAAAAGTGGCACAGATTTTGATAAAACAGTACACTGATGAAAACTGAAGACGGTATCAGACTGTTATGAGAATGCAGAACTGCAACAGACATCATACAATAAGGTAGAAGTGAAGTTTCTTCTTGTGCATTCAGAGAAAACTTGGAAACTGCATACCTAATCCTGCGTTACGGATGCCGAACTTTTTGAAATCCCTGTGCTCACAATCCCCTATTTCTATTAATTTTTAATATGGGGAGAAGTGCTGCCCCGCTGAAAATCACTGGAGAGTCAGGCACCACTAATATCACATTACGGATGAGAGTTATCAACGTGTACTAAGATATCAAAGTCATACTTTCCCTCCTTTCACTATTTCTGGGAATGTTAAATTTGATGAGGGGGCTGGACCTCATAAAAATCAGAACTAGAAAATTGTACATAATGGAAGACTTTCGCTGTAACCGGACAAACTCCATTGGGAAGTTTTGTTCAGATCTTCCTATTTCTGATAGCTTTTATTTTTGGGAAAGGGCTGACCTCCTAAACATACCTGGGGGGATCACGCTTCCCAAATATCACACTGCAGGAGAAAGTCCATTGTACAATATGTACTAAGATATCAAAATCATACCTGAGCTCCTTTCACAGTTTCTGAGAAATATTAGTCTGGTGAGGGGGGACTGACCCTCGAAAAGTCTGTCCCACTATAGCCAAACGCCTTATGGGGTGGCCACTAACTAATCGCCTTCATGTCGCCCAGTTCCCTTCCTTTTCGCTGCCCCCCCCCCCCATATTTTACCTCACTCTTTCATATATCTCTCCACTCCATCCCTCCACCTCATCCTCGGTCTCCCCTCCCCCTCCCCCCCACTCACATACACGCTGCTAGTTAGTCTCTCACTTCATCCTTTACACACGGCCAACCTCAGTGTATTTCTCATCCACATCACAATCCTCCTTCACTTCCTAATTTGTCAGTCTGTCTCTCCATGTATCTCCACACGCTCCTCTCAAATAACAAACTCTTTTCCATTGGGTCTCACTCTTGACTTGTGCCCTTCCAATAAGATTAAAACTTTGCTTACATACGTTAGAGTGGAGATCACAATACTGTCACGCAGTGACTTTTTTACTTCCATGCTCACTTTTATACTTATCGCTGCTTTCAATGAACCAGGAACCTTTCGTCTCTGCTGTCCCCTTTGAAGCACTTCATCCTCCAAACTTCCATTCCTACTCACCATACGACCCAAACACTTAAATGCACTCACAATTTCCATTTCCTCACTATCCATCCTCACTGTGCATTCAGTGACTTCACTTCTTTCGATGACCATAACTTTACTCTTCCCTGCATTTACCTCTAGAGTCAGTTTCTTACATACTCTCCCAGACACATTCACCAGGCCTTGCAGTTCCCCTCCGTTTTCAGTTAACATTACAGTATCGTTTGCAAACAACAGGATGGGATGTTTCCAAACGCTGCCTTCTCTCATGAAGGTAAATTCCATCATCCACTTCCCTACCTTGTACCGTATCTCTTTTATAATTCCATTCATATAGAAAGTGAACAATTACAGAGACGTGACACATCCCTGTTTCAATCCAAAATGCTGATAGAAAAATTCACTCTGTTCACCATCCACACACGCTGCAACCCCAGCTCCCTTACACATATTCTTCACGGCATCCAACAGCTCCCCATTTACTAAACATATTTTTTTATATTTTCAGCATCCCTTGTCTGTTCACTCTGTCATATGCTTTCTCCATACCCATGAATGCCGCATTCAACTTCTTTCCCTTCTCTAGAAACTTTTCCACCTAACACCTGAAGATGGATATCTGATCTACACCACATCTTCCTTTCCAGAAACTTTCCTGTTCTTCTCCAGGTAATTCCTCTGCTATTTCCTTGATACCGTCAGTAAGTATCCTGCCATATACTCTTCCTATTACACTAAGATGACAAATGCCTCCATGATTACCACACATTTCTTTACTCCCTTTTCATATATGCAGGGGAATAATTATATCTGACTTCCAATTCTCCGGGACTCTACCTTCCTCCCAGGCCAGTCTAAACATCTTCCATATTCATTCTACTTCTCACCTCCGTGCTTTGGCATTTCACCACTTCCTGGGGCTTTCCCCATTTTGACTTGCTTCATTGCTTCCACTACTGAGATCTTCTTCCCTTCTCATCCCTCTCCTTCTTTCAGCCATTCCCAAACCACTTGTGCTAGCGTTAATTTGATTCTCAGCGTTTTCCAGTTTCTTAAAGTGTTCTGTTCATCTGCTCACTTTTTCTTTCTCCATCAGCAGTCTGCCATTTTTATCTTTCAGTTCCCTACTACCTTCTTAATCACCCTGTCTTACTCTCTTAACATCCTTCCAGAACAGTTTCTTACATTCCCTCGATTTAGACTCAAACTCCTTTCAAACCCCTCATTCACCCTCTTCTCTCTCTCTTTTACTAATTTTCTCACCCTTCTCCTCTTCTCTACATATTACTCTCTGTTCAGTCTTTCGACTTCCTCCATGTCTCTGCTTCCAGTCCACTGACTGTATGCTTTCGTTTTTTCATTTTATTTTATTTATTTATTTATTTTTGTTTGTGCCACATCTTGTCTAGAAATCATAGCTGCAAAATTGTATTAAGTGCAAAACCCTCCCAGTAACAAGTCAGCTCACCTAGGAAGTATTGAAATCCATCAAATAACTTACAAGGTGTCAAAACACACACACACACACACACACACACACACACACACACACACACACACACACACACACACACACAACAGTATAGAGTACGTTGCCAAAAATGATACCATCCTGCTTGGTAGGATTGACCAAGTTCGTTTTGGTAAAATCCAAGTGAATCAATAGTTTAAGTGAGAGAAAGAAACCGTTTTTCCATTTCTTTGTCTTTGTACACCAAAACTTATGGTGATCTTTAGGAATTTCTCCAAGAAACAGGCAACTAAACGCTTTATTTTGAAATAATAATGCTTCTAAAGAAAATACTCGTTTTCGTAACCCTTCGGGGCAAACACAAGTCTTCTTTGAACTGTAGATTGGTTAGTCGGAAATTGAGAATCCTGCAAACAACCGAGAATCATAATAAACGGCGAACGGCGGTTTAGGATGAAGTGAAGGCCTGCATCTAGGCCATAACATTACGCTGATATTACATTATTTCAGCCATAACTGATTACAGACAAAAATATGGCTCCTGATAATGACTTGACAGTAAACAGTAATAATATCATTACTGAAGATTATAATTTATAATGATACAAGATCCAATAAATTACATCGCTTCTCTCATAGGCTACACACAGTAGTTAGAACAGGAATGGTGTGTGTGTGTGTGTGTGTGTGTG
>NC_136959.1:12394755-12413788 GCF_032717465.1 Coenobita brevimanus
CGTGACAACAATGGAAAATACATAAAGAGAATGAAAAATACACCCTGACCGCACTGACTGAAAAATGCATAGAGAAAGAAAGAAGGTCCCCTTTGACCATAAGATTTCACAAAAGTTGGGAGGACTCTGAGGAAAACAGAAAATGTGAAGAATCAAGTGTGATATGCTTAGACTAAGGAAGTTTTCGTTTTCGTTTTCGTTTTTAAAGGCTCCAACATGCTTGCATGCGTCGGCCTTGGTCACCTAATGGCGGCTCTCCACGCTGCACGATCCATTGCAGCCTCCCTGTTCAGTCCCTTAACCCTGAGGTCACACTTAATGACCTCGTCCCATGTCTTTCTCGGTCTATCCCTCATAACCCCACCCCCAATATTAACATTTCTCACCTTCCTCACCCAGTTATCATCCCCCATCCTCTCCACATGTCCAAACCATCTCAATCTACCTCTCCTCATCACAACACCAATACACTCCAGTCCCATCCCACCATTACAGAGAAAGCTACATCCTATGGACCTAACCCTGGCATTCTGCAGACCAAACCTAGGTTTACTTGGAACCTAAACTAAGCACAGTTGTTACAATATTATCAAATAAAATGACAGCGAAAAATCGACAAATATGAGACTGTCTCTGATGAGGTACAGCAACAACACCATCTACTTTTCTCACAATGTATCTGTATACTGTCATTTTTTTAGACATCAGTGGATAGATCATAGTTATTCAAGTCCTTAATCGATCGGGAACGAGGTCTGGATGACGATGATGATGATGCTTGGATTATTTGTCTACAGAACGAAAATGGATGCTAACGTTTGTGCAATTTTTTCAAAGATCATATTGCAGAGGTGTCTGTCAAGAAGGTTTGTACATAGTGGCAAAGTTTGTAACTACCATATTTTATACTGTAACATATGCGTGTAAATACGCACATCTTGAGAGACGAAATAAACCTACCATTGAACGACAGCTAAGACGTGGTGCTAGCGTGCTCGTTTGAGAGTAAAGATAGAAAATTCTGTATGAGGCAGGGAATTGACCATCATATATAACGCTTCCGAGGTATTTCTCTCTCTTTTGCCAACGGAGAAAGAAAAAGAGAAAGCGATAGGAAAAGCAAGATTTAGTACAGCAATATCAAAGTGGACGTTTCTTTCCGCTTTGTTATTGGAGAGAGAGAGAGAGAGAGAGAGAGAGAGAGAGAGAGAGAGAGAGAGAGAGAGAGAGAGACAGACAGACAGACAGACAGAGCTACTCCAGAATTACTGGCACACGATTAGGGATATATGACAATGCCCAGATAAAAAAAAAAAAAAAATTGTATCGCCGTTGCCTGGTAACACCACGGGCCTTCCCCGGTGAGGGAACAACCCAAGGAAGACATACCGTTCTTATTACCTTTTCCATATAGAGGTCTACCGCTGTACAAAATTTCACTTTCCGAGGTAAAAAAAAAAAAAAAAAACTAATAATACCTCCGTCATCACTGCTAATATCATCGTTACAACAACCATTATCACCAGAGTCACGATCATTGCTACCACTGTCATCGCTGCTATTATCATCGTAACCACCATCACCAACAGCACTATCTTCACAACCACTGGTATCAGTACCATTACCATCACAACCAACATTACCAATACCACTGTCATCACTACTACTGCTATCATTACCATTACCATCACAACCACCATCACCAGTATCACTATCATCACTACCACTGTTATCACTACCATTACCCCCAGGCAATACTTTTTTTTTTTTTTCCCTGGAATGCTTATTACTTCCATGGACGAGAGCTATCTGAGTGTGCCTTGAGGATTGTGGAAGTTATTCTCCCGGGGAGGGAAACATACATTCTTCTACCTTATCCTGTGACTGATGCAGAAAAAAATTTGATTTAATCATGCATGTTCTAATGTTATCCACAACAAGGAGTAGGCCTACAAAAGGTACCGAAACCAACCCACTCCAGAATCTCATCTCTTTTACGTCTATGCCAGGAACCTTCCTAAGTTTGTTCTTCACTTTGCTAAGAATAATTTCATTCGTACTAAATGCTCAGGACTCTAGCACTTAAATTCTTCCCGCTCCTTCTGGCACCTTGTCAAAAACTTCTCTAACAACTTTACATCATAATCCTTCCCTCCCCCTTTTCGCTCTGATATTTCTAGCTATTTCTTCTACTGAAAAAACAGAAATCTTTGCTTCTACTTTCTCCTCTAGTTCCACCTTAAACGGTTCCGGAGCTGTCCCTCCATCACTCCACCCCTCTGACTTCTTCATGGCTGGTATTAAAATTTCTTTAATTGATGTACTTTCTGCCCTCACTGACGTCGGTGCTAACAAGGAGTATGAGCCTGATGGGATCCCTCTTGTTGTCCACAACAAATGTGCTTCTGAACTTACATCCTGCCTGGGTAAACTCATTTCGCCTTTGTCTGCCATCTTGTACATTTTCTTCTTGATGGAGTTTGGTCTCTTTCAGCTTTCCCCCCAATACCATTCCTATCAGAATTTTCTTTCCGATCGCCAGTATACGTTCTGCCCAGGACACTACACTGGCGATCTTCTCAGCTTCTTTCCTGATTCTCGCTTCGGGACTTTGTCGAAAGCTTTGCCACTGCACTTGAAATCTCAAAGCTTTCGATTGAGTTGGGCATAAATTTTTGTATTTCCAAATTTCCCCCTTAAGGTTTCTATCCTATCAGTGCCATCATTTCTAGCATCCTCTCTGGTAGTTCTATAGCTGCTGGTGTAGGTGGTCACGTTCCCCTCCTAGAGCTATCAGTAGTGGTGTTTCTAAGGACTCTGTCCTAACACCAACTCAAATCTTTCATCAATGACCTCACTGTCACCTGACCCTATTCTTTCAAACGTTGATGACTCTACCCTTCACCATTCCATTTGATTCCCGCACCGTCCATTTCAGCAGTTAAGTACCTTCTAACTGTCACCTAACCCTGTTCTCTCAAACGATGATGACTTCACCCTTCGGCTTTCCATTTGCTTCCCGCACCGTCCATTTCAGCAGTTACGCCAACAAACAGGGAATGAGGCCATCGCACACATAATGTCTGACTTGGATCATATCTCTGATTGGGAGAAAAGTAATTTTATTGTTTTTAATGGATCAAAAAATCAGTTCTTACATCTTTTGACCTGCCACAGTCTTCTGCAGGAGATTCTCTAATATTTTATCAATATCCAACTCAATACTCCATCATCTTTGAATATGCATGGGGTTTCGTTCTCTGGGGATTTATCTTGGAAAGATCTTACTTTCTTGTAAAATCTGCTACCAAGAGATTGCAGTAGGTATGCCAATCAGACTCTGAGTATTCTCTGCCCCTGCACAGTTATTGATTTTATACAGGAGTTATATTCGCCCCTGTGTAGAATACAGTTCCCATATGTGGGGAGGTTTCCCTCAAACAGCTCTTCTCAAAGGTGGAGTCAAAGGCTTTTCGTCTCATTAACCCTCCTCCTCTTATTGGTTTCCTTCAACCTCTGTCTCTTCGTTGCACTGCTGCATCTTTATCCATCTTCCATCACTATTTCAATGGCCACTACTCCTGTGAACTGTCTGCTTGCATTCCTGCTACACTACGGCGGGTGCGTAGCACCCGTCTGGCAACAAACTCTCATCCCTTTTCTGCCCAAATCTAATGCATGAATTAACTTCTGCTCTCAGCTCTTCATGGTTTTACTAGGTTAACTCTGGAACTGTATTCATCTGTCTGTGTTTCGTACTACTGATGATCTCCAGTTTTTTTAAACGCAGTGTGTCTAGGCATCTGGAAATGACCTGATCTTGAATTTTGCTCAGTATTATTTTTTGTGGTAGGTGGGGGTGCTCACCATCCACTTACTCGATGTAGTGCTGCTCTCGGGTGTCTGTCCTTTCCTCCCCTCCATCCTTCTTTCCTTCCATCCTCTTCTGTCTTCCTTTCCTTCATTCTTTCCTCGTACTTCTGCCTTCTGGTGACTTTACACTCCCTCTTCTGTCTTTCGTTCCTTCATTCTTTCCACTTCCTTCTGCATGTGGGTGACTCTACACTGAGTGACAAGCCAATGGTTTCCTGTACACCAGGAAACCATTTACTATGCTGGGTGATAACCATATAACCAACTTTTGGCTCCTGGTGGTTTCGTGGATAATTGCGGTTCTCCAATCTGATTGAGCCGAGAGTTTATATCCAAAGGGTGGTTGGGGTTATTGCTCATGTAATGCCACTCAGGGATGAGTGAGGCTGGTCACTCTCATCATAAATGTCAGGATGAACTTGCCTAGCCCCAGGCTCCTACGCTCCTTATGGGGCAACGTAGGATTGGATGATGGATGGATGGATGTTTTTTTTTTTTTTTTTTTTTAAGTTTTTTGGAGGGAACAATCTTACGGGCTTCTGGCCTTTGGTTCCTTACTCCTTGCATAAAATAAAACCACTCTTACCAATACCACTATCATCACAACCAAAATTATCACTACCATTATCATCACAACCATTGTCACCAATATCACTACCATCAAATCATTATCACCAACACTGCTACCATCACACCCACCATCACCAACACCTCTATCACAACAACTACTGTTGTCACTGCCATTACCATCACAACAACTATCATTATTACCACTACCATCACAACCACCATGACCAATACCACTATCATTATTACCATTACCATCACAACCACCATCGCCAATACCACTATCATCACTGCTAATGTTACCACTACCATTACCATCACAGATACTATTATTACTACCATTATCATCACAACCATTGTCACCATTATCACTACCATCAAATCATTATCACCAACACTGCTACCATCACACCCACCATCACCAATACCTCTATCACAACAACTACTGTTGTCACTACCATTACCATTACAACAACCATCATTACTATCACTGCCATAACAGCCACCATGACCAATACCTATATCTTCACTGCCAATGCTATCACTACCATTACCATCACAACAGCAAGCATTCCTACCTCTACCATCACAATCACCATGACAATACCACTATCATCACTGCTAGTGCTATCACTACCATTACCATCACAACCACTATCATCACTACCACTACCATCACAACCACCATCACCCGTGCCACTATCATCACTGCCATTGCTATCACTTCCATTACCATCACAATTACTATCATCACTACCACAACCATCACTAATACCACTATCGTCCTTGCCACTACTATCACCATGAATGATATTAATATGAAGGACAAACACATTTTCCATTACAAACAGGTTAGTATCAACGGAGTGACACTTCAAAGGAGTGACATAACAAAGGAGTGACAAACCTAACGTAACCTAACCTCACTCCTTTGATACAGTATTTTTGTCACTCCTTTGATATGGCTCTCCTTTGAAATGTCACTCCATTGAATGGAACCGATCACAAACACATGTATATCCCCGTTCTTTACTTACCTTCCATCCCAATTATCTTCCAACCCATTTTGAAAATCTGCATAATAATATTTGGTCTCCACACTATGAAGGTGACCTAATCTAACGCCTTATTTTCTTTTTTTTTTTTTCTTTTTCAAATATTTTTCCAATTGATGCTGTTCCTCTATTTCTTCACCAGTTCGTTTCAGATGATAGAGTAATTTCTTCGCATTTACCCCAAGACATTTTTGCATTCACTTTATATATAGGTCATTTATAGGGTTTGCAGTGTTGGTCACGCACAGTATCTTTATTAAGTTCATCTACTGTAAATCCTCACATTGTTTTTGTCTTATGAAAGCTTGTTGCACTGCAGTGAACAGTGTCAAGTATGTCCGTGAAGCAGGGTGCCATACGTCGGATTTGTTTGGGATACAGTACTAGTTATTAATCATTATTATTTTTTATAAGTGGATTGATTTGAAACTTCTGTAATTTCTATGTTTTCTAACCTACACTCTTTTCCTTTTCCTGTTTTGGTGATGGAATTATGCTATTCAACATAAATGAAGTACAAGTTTTTAGTTGAAATGGTTTTCACAACAGAGCAGAAATTCAAAATCGACCAGTTCTGATATGAGACCAAATCCTACTTCAAGGTTCGACGCTGGTTCTGCCGTGAGGTCAATGTCTATACACGAACTGCACCTAAGGACCATATCATACTAAGGATTGTCAACCACTTAGAAGGAATGGTCACTGTCCATACACACACAAGGGCCACAGTGGACATCCAGCATAAGTCGCACAGATGCATGCCAACACTGATGTCATGCGCGACTCAACCATCGGAAACCCAAACAACTCCCACCTCCGTCGCACCTAAGAATTGGACAATTTAGATTTTCTGCTCTGTTGTGAAAACGAGTTTTCTTGAAAACTTCTACTTCACTTGTGTTGAACAGCATAATCCCATCACCAAAATCTGAACAAGAAAAGGACGTAGGTTAGAAAACAAAGAAATAACGGACATTTGAGATCCTTCCACTTTAACAAATACCCCCAAGAGAGAGAGAGAGAGAGAGAGAGAGAGAGAGAGAGAGAGAGAGAGAGAGAGAGAGAGAGAGAGAGAGAGAGACAGACAGACAGACAGACAGAGAGAGAGAGAGAGAGAGAGAGAGAGAGAGAGAGAGAGAGAGAGAGAGAGAGAGAGAGAGAGAGGTTATGCAACCTGTGTCATAAGCTAATCCACATGCCAAGAAATGACACACACACACACACACACACACACACACACACACACACACACACACACACACACACACACACACACACACACACACACTGTCATAAGCTAATCCACGTGCCAAGAAATCACACACACACACACACACACACACACACACACACACACACACACACACACACACACACACACACACATCATTCTGTAAGCAACAATACAAACTGTCTGTTGTTAAATACTGGGGATATCTTCTGGCCTGAGTGTGCATTGGCTATAATGTGGGTATTGTAACGACATGTTATTCAACCTTGTGGAAAAGCGGAGGAAGATTCATGTACTATCTCTGACAAATCACGTTTGAACTTAGACCACGTAATGACCAGTTCACTTTGTATTCACACAGCCACCACCTTATATATAATGCGCCTTGTTTGTTTTGTTCTGACTGGGTAAGAATTATTGCTAGATTGTTTGCCATTCAGAGGACTGCACTCATCATCATCATCACCTTAACCTCATACATACACTATGGTTGGGAGTGATCACAAACTAAGTAAAGGATAGATAATGTTAGAAGTATCAACAGACTGACCAGGATGATTAGCCTATTACAGAATCACATCAATGCCATCTGTCAGCTAGCCTTCCATAACATAATGACAAGCTGGTACAATGTCTTGGTTCATTCTTGGGATCTGTGGATTTAGTATTTCGTCCAGTTTTGAGAACCAGAAAGATAATCTACCGAGACCCAAACCAAAGGATATAACGTGACCATGAAACAATGTAACTGTGACCGTAACCATGTTCAAACCAACCACCGACCGTTTCGAAAACGGATTCTGACCAGAATAATAAATTTTCTCACGCTTTGGAAGACCCACAAATCTCCATTTTCTTCGCAGAGAGATGACGACCATGTGCATTCACAGATGACGAGAACAGAAGGAAAGGAGAACAAGTCATGGAAGAACAAGAGGAATGATCGTGAGATGAGGATCGAGCCTTGTGAAAACACTGTTGGATGTTGCTTCTAGGTTGAAAGCCTACGTTTGTCTACCTGATAGAAAGTAGGTTGACAACCTGTAATGGTAGTTGAATATCACTGTGTTCACAGTTTGATAATGAGGAAGTGACGTGTTGAAGTGTATGCATTGCACCGATGGCATAAAATCCGGAGACGTTCCGTATGTCGCAAAACTGACAGCCTGAATAAGTGTATGTTCTGCCCAGTAATGTATGTCTTCCATTTGTACATCACTGTCAGTCTCATGCATTAGAGCTGGGGGTATCGATACCAAAATATCGATACTTCTGATATCATCCTTTTACTGAAAGCATCGATACTGATTGCTTGGTATCAAGTATAATGAGTACTTAAGAAACACAGACCAAATAATCGTGAAATTATTAAAAATAATTTAAAATAATGCCACACACCAAATGTAACCCTTGAGCGTCTGGCAACTTGGCAAGTGGCAACTCCTCTCTGACTTCAGTGTGTGTGTTCTCATCTAATTGTTCTTACCTAATTGTATCTTTACAGGAGTGAGTCAAGCTCGTACTGTCCCGTGTCTTAAACCATATTTATCGTACATATCCTTAAATTTGTGAATTGTTTTGGCACACACTATTTCATTCGGTAGTGCATTCCAATGATCAGTTGCTCTGTTTGGGAAACTGAATTTCCTTACGTCTTTATCACCTCTCTTCTTATGCATTTTTTTGCAGTGTCCTCTTGCTGATGCTTCTCCATATGTTAAGTAATCAATTATGTCTACTTTCTCCTTCCCTGATATGCACTTATATAGCATTATCATGTCACCTCTTTTCCTTCTCTCTTGTAGTATTGGTAGATTCATTTAATTTAGTCTTTCTTCGTAGCTTAGGTCCCTTAAGCTTGGTATCCATCTTGTAGCGGCCCTTTGAACTTTTTCAATCTTGTCTATGTGTTTTTTGAGATGAGGACTCCAGACTACTGATGCATACTCCAGGGTTGGTCTAATGAATGATGTTATTATCCTTCTTAGCATGTCTTCATTTATGTATGTGAATGCTATTCTCATATTTGCAAGCAGTGTATACATGTTCCGTACCTTCTCGCTGATGTGGTCAGCCGGAGATAGTCTGTTATTGATAATCACACCTAGGTCCTTCTCTGTGTAGGGTTTTATTTCCTAACGTATAATCCCAATCAGGTCTTTTTCCACTTTTACCAACTTGATTACATGACACTTGTCCACATTGAATTCCATTTGCCATGTATTACTCCATTCATGAAGTTTATTTAATTCTTCTTGTAGCTCTTTACAAGAGTCTGTGTTAGTAATTCTCCTTTGTATTTTTGCATCATCTGCAAACATATTCAGATAGCTTTCATTTCCAGGGTTACTGTTATATCAATTAGATACACTAAAAACATGATTGGTGCCAGCACTGAACCCTGTGGTACTCCACTAGTCACTTCTTTCCATGATGAGTAGTTTCCTCTTAGTAATGTTCTCATTTTTCTTTTTATGAGAAAATCTTGCATCCAACAAAACAGTTTGCCTCGAATTCCTCCTTGATGGTACAGTTTCCATAAAAGCCTGTGGTGTGGTACTGTGTCAAATGCTTTCTTGAAATCTAAATAGATAATGTCCACCCATCCTTCTCTTTCCTGTATTGTGTTTGTTACTCTGTCATGGTAGCTCAACAGATTAGTAACACATGATTTTCCTTTTCTGAAACCAAACTGTCTTTCTGTTATCATACTGTGTTCTTCTAGATGATTTACCCAAGCTTTTCTTATAAGCTTTTCTAATACCTTGCTTACAACACTGGTCAGTGATACTGGTCGGTAGCTGAGTGGATTTTGTCTATTTCCTTTCTTGAATAAGGGGACAATATTTGCTTTCTTCCAAATATCAGGTAGTTTACCTTGAATCTAGGATTTCTTTGAAATTAAAAATAATGGTTTACTTAACTCCTTTGCACATTCTCGTAGTACCCAACATGAAATTTCATCAGGACCACTTGCTTTTCCTCTGTCTAATTTACTTAACTCCTCCTGTATTACTTTTTCTACTATTTGTATATCTGGTAGTATGTGTGGACATGCATGTTCCACATAGTCCCTCTCAAAATTTTTTTCTTCTGTAAAAACTAATTGGAAATTCTTATTTAGCGCTTCACAAATATCTTTCTCTTGTGTATAAGTGATTCTCTCGTCCGTAATGGATTGTATTATATCTTTTACTTTAGTTTTGCTTCTGATGTAGCTGTAAAACAGCTTTGGTTGATCACTACTTTTATTTATTATATCCTCCTCAAACTGTTTTTGGGCTTCCCTTCTTATTCTTGTATAATCGTTTCTTGCCTGTTTGTAATTATTATACGCCCTTTCACTATTGTGTGTGTGTGTGTGTGTGTGTGTGTGTGTGTGTGTGTGTGTGTGTGTCAGTCATTTTAAAGGGAGTGGGATTGGTATCTTCTGTTTTTTTTTTTTTTTTTTCATAAATAACAGAACGGAGGAAGGAAAAACAAATGAGTAAAAAAAAAAAAAAAATCCATACATCAGATTACTGGCGTCCTCTGTTCATAATATATCTGTAACAGTTAGACTTGAACAGCTGTGGGTTGAAATTTGGAGGGAAACATCTCTGGGGATGCGAATTCCAGAGAGATGCAGTTCGGGGAATGAAAGAATTCTGATAGGCAGAAGTTCTGAAATATGGCTGAGTTACATTCCAGTCATGAGCGCTACCAGATGACCGTGTAGCACGGGAGAAGGCATGGAGAGGTGGCACTATGGACGCAACTTCGTCTGAGCATTTGCCAAAAAAATACCTGTAAAATAATGCAAGGGAGGCAACATTCCTTCTTACATGCAGGGGAGGTAGTTTATATGTATTGACAGGGTTGTTAATGATTCTAACAGCTTTGTTCTGAATTTTGTCTAGTTGTCTTAATGCAACCTCTCCACAACCATTCCACAAGGGTGAGCAATATTCAAGCTGAGAGCGCACATGACTCTTATAAATTATAGCTAACTGCTCATTGGCGAAGAAGTTAAGGACTCTGTACAATAATCCAAGTTTCTTTGAGGCGGTTTTAGCAAGTGATCTGACATGAGAGGTCCAGTTGAGGGCACTGTTAAGTGAGATGCCAAGAATGTCAATACTATTGGAGATGGGAATATTAGTAGCACTGAAGGTAATGTACGAATCTGGCAATATCTGTCTATTAGTAAACTGTATATATTTAGTTTTACTAGCATTAAAAGAGACAAGGTTGTTTTGTCCCCATTCACTGATCGTAGATAGATCTTGATTTATGGAGATGGCTGTACTGAGTTGAGAGGTAGAGATATTAGACTTTGTAAATGGGTGTCTGAGTGTGAATACTATGTAGTGTTGAGTCATCTGCATATGAGTGAATGGGATTGTGGGTAACAGATTAGAGATCATTGATATGAACCAGAAATAGGGTTGGCGCCAGAACTGACCCCTGCGGCACGCCGGCGTTAATTGAGTGGAAATTGGAATATACATCATCTACTTTTACTCTTATTTTCCTGTCACTAAGATAAGAAGAAATCAAAGGAACAAAAGACGTTATTCCATAGCAAGGAAGTTTGGACAGCAGGGAACGGTGCCATACTCTGTCGAAAGCTTTAGAGATATCAAGAGCTACTGTATGAGTTTCTCCAAAAAGATCAATTGATTGATGGATGGTATGAGTTAAGAGATTGAGTATGTCAATGGTGGATCTTTCGTGGTGAAAACCATATTGTCTATCACTACTGTATTACCGTACCAGCTGACCATAAACCCAACCCAACCTAACCTAACCTAACCAAACCTAACCTAAGCAAACCCAACCCAACCCAATCTAACCTGACCTAACCTAACCCAACTCAACCCAACCAATCCAACCCAACCCAACCCAATCAATCCAAGCCAAGCCAAGCCAACCCAACCCAACCCAACCCAGCCCAAGCTAACCTAACCTAACCCAACCCAACCCAACCCAACCTAACCTAACCTAACCTAACCTAACCTAACCTCGCCTAACCAAACCTAACCTAACCTAACCTAACCTGACCACTTCCTAACCTCACCCGAGATTCAAGTCCCTGCCGTTCAAGAATAGTGATAAAACCAAGGTAACAAAGGAAAAACTAGTCCATGAGCTTCAGAAGATTAAACCAGTTCAAGCAGCAGCAGACTCAGAAAATACAGACTCATCAGGAGCACCTCCTAGGGAAGGGGAAGGTATATGGGCAATATTTGACCAAGCACGAGAGAAGAAGTGGAACGCTCTTCTACGGCGGATGCTCATGTGGAAATAAGGATGTACGGGGAGGAACAATTAGTCACGAGGGAAACTGATCATCCTGGATGGTGGAAGACCAAGGAGGAATGTTAAAATATTCCTCTAAAATAGCCAGGAAATATCTAGGCATTGTAGCCACCTCAGTTCCCTCAGAGCGCTTGTTTTCAAAAGCAGGGCAGGTAATTAGCGATAGGCGTGCCAGCATTAAACCCCAAAATGTAAACATGATTTTATTTTTGAATGATGAAAGCAATAAATTTGTATCACTGGTAGAGGTAGGTACAGATTATACAGTGCATAATCATTGGTTTTATTTTGAATAACTTTCTTTAACAATAAATTCAGAAATGAATATTGGAATCATTTTCATTTTTACTATACCTGGAATAATTGTGTAAAATTAAAGCTATGAACAATCTTGAAAATTTTTATTATCTATACAGTATAATGTATTTGTGTAAAGTACTGATAGTAACTGATACCACAAGCATAATATTCAGTATCCGTATTCGATACCACCGATACAGAACCGAAAAATACTTGGTATCGTATCGGACGGAAAGTACTCGTATCGCCCAGCTCTATCATGCAGTAAGTCATTATAGGTCAGCGGGAAGAAGAAGACGGGCACACACGCCGGTGCACACTACACATTCTGTGTGTGTGTGTGTGTGTGTGTGTGTGTGTTCTTTCTGCCATTATAACCAACGCTTCACACCTCATATGTTTATCACTCTTTCCTCTCTTATTCTTCCATCCATCACCACACTTCAGTGTGTCAGCATCAAGTTCTCCCTCCTCTTTTTTCATTTATTTATTTATTTTATTTATTTTTTTTTTGTGTGTGTGTGAGGCCAAAATTCGAGATATGAGTTTTATTAATTGGAATTTCGTTTTGTATTTTTCTTTTAGCTCGAAGGGAAATTTATTGAATTATATATTCTTTCTGAATTGAACTGGAACGAATTTTTAGCCGATTCTGAACGTATATAAAACACTGACGGATCTTTTTTTTTATCGTTATTGGGAATTGGATTGGAGAGAAACTGATAAGAAGGTGAATAGCAAGAACAGGAGGAAATAAAGACACAAAGTATTATGGAAGAATGAGCAAAAAAATAAAAGATGGAAAGCGATGTATAAAAAATATACTGGAAAGAGAAAATATCTGCAAGACAAAGTGAAATGGCAAGAGCAAATGATCTAGTGGAAAGTGGTAAATGTGCGAGGCAGGGGAGACGAAATTGTACATAGGATTATGGAACGTGTCAGAGCGTGAGAAGGACGAAATGGAAGAGACAAGAATACCAAGAGAAACTACACCAAAAATTATTTCACTTTTATTCCTTTTATCTGCTGGCTTTGTCGACAAGTCCGGGAGATTTCCAGCTCAGCATACAGGGACTCTCTCTCTCTCTCTCTCTCTCTCTCTCTCTCTCTCTATGTATATATGCCAGCTCATATACATATATACATAGCAATCTATCTGTATCTTTCTATCAATCCATTAAGTATATATATATATATATATATATATATATATATATATATATATATATATATATATATATAACATTACCATCATCAGCCTTTGCAAGCACACTGCTTAACAAAGGCCTGCCACATCCTTTTCCACGAATTCCTTGACTGAGCCGATCTCTGCCACATTTTACCTGCAAACTTCTCAATCTCATCTTTCCATCTCCTGTCTGACCTTTTTCTGCAACGCTTACAATCTCTTTGAGTCCAGTCAGTTAGCCTCGTGCTTCATCGGCTATCTCTTATTCATGCTACATGACCTGCCCACTTCCATTTCTGTTCCCTTATAACTTCTGTGATGTTTTTTACTGTCTCTTAACCTTACCCAGTTAATGTGGGGTCTGACAAACCCACCAATTTTTATCTTTAGTTTTTCATATATTAAAATAAGCCCTAGCCATCTGTCCTCCCCTCTACCTTCCTGACTAGTTGAGTAGTTTAGGGTGGTGATGGGGTCATTCCTGGATGTGGCTCTATCTTTGCTCTATAGAGCTGTTGGGGTCCAACAGACCCCACATTACCTGAGGTGTACCTGAGGTGTACCTGAGGTGAGACACATTGATATTCATTTGCTGTGGTTCTAATTTTCCTTACAGACAGTTGGGGCATTGGTCTCCACAAGAGGATGTTGGTCATCTGCTTCATTAATATTATTAATATTATTTTGAGTCATGTAACCGCTAAAGTCAGCAATGTGTTAATTTTCATTATATTTTTCTAAAATTCTTTAAAAAATATTTTGTAACACTAGAGTCACTTCAAGATTGCATTAAAGGTAAGAAGTTATGTTAAAATAATTGTGTTTTAGTTCTTATTTCCATAAATGTAGTGCAAGTATTGTTCTTCTTTATTCTGGGGTCTGTCAGACCCCACTTTACCTGATTCCCAACAGTGACCTTTCCATTGCTCTCTGAAAAAGGATTAGTTGATTCTCCATCGATTTTGTCAGTGTCCTGGTCGCACAACCGTACGTCATAGGTCGGGTTATACATTCGTGATACACTTTTCGTGTCATACATATTGAACAGTCAGACAAACCGAGTGAAAACAATACCCGTCCCCAAGCCCCTCCGGGGCGGGGACGGGTAACAAACAAGGCACAACTTGCGACTTGCTCCAAGCTCTAATTAATACGGATAGTGTACGATAACGGCAGTATCAGACACGACCAAACAAAACTCACATATAATCTCCCAGAAAATTATTTTAGAACCAAGTTTAATAATTTTGGTGGGGAATTCTACGTTGTTGAAGATGCAGAATTAACTGCACTGCTCTCTATAAGAATTTTAATTTCATTAAGTTCTCTGATATGGTAATTTTAAAAATATTTTTGGCATTAAACAACTGATGACTTTTGAGAAAGTCTGTTTCGTCTGATCATATTTAATATTTGAAAAAGATAATATTCGTATTTGCATGTTTAAAATATCCACATAACTGCACGATTAAAGGATACCGGCAATTTACACCCCATCCACACGCTGGCCTGGGGAGGAAACTTTGTGTGAAAGTGTTCACGCATGCTCACATATCTCACTCACTCAAACTATAAGATACAATGAAGGGGTAAATGATGATCATTACTTTATAGTACAGTTTGGCTGAGACTTGAGCATCAGATCCACACTAGAATATTGAAGTAAGAAAGGTAGTCATGAAGGAGTGTGTCAGCATAAGTTATGGTGGCAGGAAGCAGTAACAAAAAGAACAAAAATGGAAGAGTAAAAATAAAGAAATGGAAATTAATTATCCATGCTCAATGCTACGTCCCTTCCCTCGTAGCCTAATGCACTCAGTTACTTCAAAGTTCACACCTTCCTAAAACACTAACTACCTCACACCACCGTACTGGCACTCACATCACCCAGCACCATTCCTCAAGACCAACACACGTTCCACAACATCTTCTAATATTTCCTTCATGACAGTTACCTA
The DNA here is from genome assembly GCF_032717465.1 of Coenobita brevimanus. NCBI lineage: Eukaryota > Metazoa > Arthropoda > Malacostraca > Decapoda > Coenobitidae > Coenobita > Coenobita brevimanus. The sequence goes on from NC_136959.1 coordinate 12,410,233, forward strand.
TACTGTCTTCTTCGCCCTCATCCCACCAACACAGCACTCAGCTCCGGACATTAAGCTGCTAAGTGGAATAAGCAGGGGAGACTTATAGCCTGGCCCAGGTAATTATGACCGATAACTTCCCAGGCCATGTCCAGGGCTGCCTTGTTGTTCTAGTTCCCTTATTATCACCGACGTTGTATCTAACTTTACGTTTTGGGTATTTGGTTTTAGTCAGTACTGAGCATCAACCACCCCTCTATAGAATAGAAACCCAGTCTCAACTACATATGGTTGCTATGTCACAACAGCTAAAATCATGAGCTGTCCTTCTTCCTCTTATCCCTTCCGCCTTTCATGAAGCAAGCGACTGTGTTTCAGAGATGAATATCCACAAAGCATGCTGCTCTGTTCACCTGCTTTGTCAGTTCTGCTAACTTTGTTACTGGTAGTGAGTAGACTGTAGCACCAGCCGAACAGGGTGGTACTCCTGAGGTGGATGGCAAGCTATTGACAGGGTGAGCTGGACCTCCCAGTTCAACAGACCTCAGGATCTGTACCTGACCCTCTCCCTTTGTTTAACATTTTCATTGTTTTCTCTGACACAGAGAGTAGGCCAGCATACTCTCATAAACATCTACCTTCTAATGTCTACACCAGACTACATGCACATTAGACATCACACCTTCTGTTTCATTCTCCCCTTAGCAAGGGCCACTGAAGTATTAAGACCAAAGGCAGTGGTACCTGGGATTGCCACCATAGGCAGGGTAGGGCTGGCGGCACAAGGCCCTCCTGGTGGTCTCCTAGCAACTGTGCCGGCAGCAGTTGTTGCAACCAAAGACCATGCTCATCAGCGGAGATGTGCGGGTTAGGCCTTATATTTTACCAGTAGTATTTGTACCAGTCTGAATTGTTACCACTTCTTCCTCCATTTTTTTTTTTCCTAGCCCCATTCCTCACAGAAACCCAAATCTCTCCCTTCCCTTCAATGACTTATCCTCATGTAGTTTTCCTAGTTACCATGTCCTCACGAACTTTTGCAACGAGTGTGGCAAATGTGAATATGCAGTTGACACTATCTTGAACTTCACTTCCATTAATTTTTATTACTCATTATCCAAACTAAACTACTGAAATATAACCAGACATATCTGTATGGTTCATCACTTCACAAACACTTCATCAGAATCCTGCGTATTTGACTCTATACCCACACAGTTGACTAATCTTAATCTCTCCCTTACGACTGAAATTACCGTTTTAGGTGATTGTAACGTCCATAATGTAGAATGGTTATTCCATTCTGCCAGGACTGACGATACTGGTCTAGAATGCGAGCTGTTTCAAGAATCATTTATTCTCATGCAGTTGGGAAAACAATCAACCAGAATACCCACTTATCCTGACCATATCACTTATCTCTTGGACCTATTCCTGACAAACAACCCAGATTATTACAGGATACAGATACTATCATCACGTTGATCCTCTGACCACAAGCTCTTCAAAGCCTCTTTTGTCAGTTGCCCCAAATCTCTCACTTCCGCACTAGTCAGGGTGACCAGATAGCACTTTGATAGAGCAGAGTGGAATGAATTTACAAAATATATAGCTGATATTCTACTTCTTCACTGACATCAACTCTACCCAGTCCCACATTAGTGACATAATACAAACTGGTACAGAACTGTTCAAACCCAGTCAGCAATTTGCTCTAAGATCATATTCCCCCGAATGGTTCGACAGCAATTGTGCCAGAGCAACGCCCCAAAAGTCTTTAGCATATAACTCTTATTTTAAGTGAAGAACTACCGAATCCCTTAGTCACTTTAAAACTGTTAGGAACCACACAAATGCAGTAATAAATCTCGCCAAATCAAACTTTCTTCACAACCAAGCATTCAGACTATTGAATAGTCCTAATGACAATAGAATATTCTGGTTAACTCTGTTCTTTCAGGAACAGCTTCAACAAGTCGTCACCCATTCCCCCACCAAAATCTTCAGACGGAAACTAGAAATGACCTTCGTGGAGCTAGAAATTCTGCTTAGAGGAAGTCAGCCACAACGTTCGTTTACTAGAACTTGACTTCCTCGAAACTGCCACACTAAAGATTCGAAAAGAGATAGGTAAAATCTATCATAGACAATTTATCAACCTACAACCCTCTAGGTCGAGATGGAATTCCTGCAATAGTTTTGAGAGTTCTCCAGAACTTGTTCCTGCACAGGCTAAGTCATTACTTTATGCATTCGTAATTTTTCATTCCCTAATTCTTGGAAAAAGCCAATATCCACCTGGTTCCTAAGAACGGAAGTTTCCCTGATCCTTCTGATCACAGACCAATAGCTATCACATCTTCTCTTGGTAAAGTATATGAGACTGTTGAAGTTAATAAGTTAACATTGATAAAAACATGTTGAATCCAACAACTTAATTAGTGACAGACACAGTGATTTTCGCCACGAAAGATACACTGTCGATATGCTCAATCTCGTGACTCATACCATCCATCAGTCAGTTGACCAACAAGGAGAAAGCCATGCAGTAGCCCATGATATTTCTGAAGCTATTGACAGTGTGGCACCGTTCCCAGCTACCCCAACTCCATTTCTACAGCCTAACTTCTTTTGTCTCATTGATTTCCTCATATCTCAGCAACAGAACTATCAGAATAAAAGCAGGTGATGTGTATTCAATGTCCATTCAATTCATGACGGCGTGCCACAAGGATCACTCCTGGCTCCAAGCCTGTCCCGAATTCATATTAATGAAATATTGATTGTCTCCCACAATCCAGTTCATTCAAATGCAGATGACTTAACGCTTCACAGTTCCCTTACACTTCTATTCAAAAAGTACGATATTTGTAACGCCCAACCACGTACTCAGTACAGCAGTCTCCATAAATCTCTCTCTCTTTCTCTCTCTCTTTATATCTATCTGTCTATCTATATTTTTATATCTGTCTATCTATTCATCCATCCATCCTTCCGCCCATCTATCCATCTATCTGTCCATCCATCTATCTATCTATCTACATTTTCAATCAATCTATCTATCTATCTATTTTTTTATTTATTATATTATTTGTGTATTTACATACATGGGCGCACGAAAGCAGAAAACGGTATGTATGTGTCTGGTCCGATTTGTCTGTCCATTTGACCCTCTGTCTGTCTGATAGACCGATTGTGGAACAATGACTGCACGGAACTGCACCAGTTTTGGTTCAGATTTGGCGTAATGACTGATTACTCTAAGTGAAACTGATTAATTTTTGTCCTAAGAATTTCATGTATTATAGGTCAAAGATAAGGTCAATTCAAAAAGCTTGACTCAGATTTCACAAAGCTAAATGGAAGATTTGAACGACATGAGAGAGTGAAGAGGTTCAGTTTTGCAAACAATCGGTGAAAGGTAAGGGTCAAAATGAATAATCAGATAAAAATTCGGCATTGGTTTCAGGGTTTAAAGCTAGCAGAGCAGGAAATTATTCAAGTTTCAATACAATAGGTCAAAACTCAGGGTCACAAAGTAAGGTGACTTCAACACCTTTGAGCCGATTTGAACCAA
>NC_136959.1:12413888-12423888 GCF_032717465.1 Coenobita brevimanus
AGTTTAATCTTCCCAGGATCATGTTCTTATTTTTTTACTCTAGCCTAACTTAACCTACCCTAACCTAGCTTAACAGATTAATCTAATTAACAGACTAGACCATTATGATACTAGGAAAACAACACAAACTTAACCCAGACTTTCGTCGATGGGGAAACACTGCAAAAATGTTACACAAGGGAAATTACAACTCAGTCCCCCACGATTCTGATGGGCCGATGAAGAACCGGACAACAAACAAATTGATTTCATAAGCTGTGGTATGCTGGAGGTATTTAGCGTGTTCCAGTGACGGCTTGATCTGCTGGTGAGGGCGTGGGTCTGGCAGTGGGAGTATGAATAAATTAGGCAGGCTAGATACGCTAACTAAGCCTCCCCATGAACCCACGAAAGAATACTGAATGAAGTGGATGACAGCGAGTGCTATGCTGTATATCGCCTACTCCTATATTGCCTATGGAAGTGTTAGTTTTGCTTGTGGTACTGTTTTGATGGAAGGTTTGTGTTATAACCATGTAAGTTCGATGTATTGGACAACGGTCGCGATTGGAGTGAATGTGCTAACTTGTCATTCTAAATTCTAGTGGCTTTTGATGGTGTAGATTATCTTTTACGTCATTATTTAGTGGATTACATCTGGTAAATGGAATCAGGTTATTAGCATTCTGTTAGAATTTCAGATAGCAAATGGTGGATCCTTTCTATTACCTTCGATTCAATGTTATTACCTCCCCATGTATTGCAGTCAGCATGTAATTGACCTTGTTTAGTAGTGTCACCTTTTGCTGGTAATTTATAGTTGTTTATTGGACCTGTAGGGGCAGGCAGTGACATTTATACTTTGCTGTAATTGTTGTCATTGTCAGTGTTATTGCCTTTGCTGCTAATTGTTGTCAAATGTGGGTGTGCATGCTTTGCTGTAATTGTTGTCATGTGGGTGTTATTTTTGTTAATGACGAGCACCTGATGAGAGGTGGTGTAAACAATGTCGCTCTCTGATTCCATAGCTTGATTTGTTGTTTGAGTGGGGGACATTGATTATCTTTGTCTGAAAACTTTCCCGTTATTGTTTTCTCTGTCATTGTTTGGATTCTGTAAACCAAGGCGATTAAGTTTGTAATTAATTTCATTTCATGTAGTTTCGTTAGGGTCAATGTTTACGCGATGTGTGTGTGTGTGTGTGTGTGTGTGTGTGTGTGTGTGTGTGTGTGTGTGTGTGTGTGTTTTGCACTGGAGAATAATAATGAATGCCAAAACTCGACTGGGAGTAGGGTACTTATTTCGTGGCCAAAAATAAATAAGCAAAATTAATGAATGAATAAATGAATAATTACACATATGAAAGTAAAAAAAATAGTCCCTTATATTCAATACCCACTGGACATCACTCTAGGTGTGCCCCTTGTCATACACTTCACGTACGAAACATTTTCTTGGATTTTGTTACCTCGGCACGACCTTCTCACCACGCTGCCCTCGCTCCGCTGAACAGCTCCGAGCAGCATAGTAAAAGGCGCCTCACGTAACTTCGTCAAAGATTCTATCAAAAGTGCGTTCGCTATATTGTTTTTACATTTTCCTACATGCTCCGGTACTCTTCCTTGATTTAATTAGTTGGTGAAGTTTTCCAGCCTCGCCTTTTTTTATAATGGCGGCTTATTAATTTTATGTTATGCTGGGAGATGATATAGATATTTTCAGCGATATATGAGTGGAGTGCTGGTATAATGGTATCAATATGTATAGTAACATTAACAACATTATTGGCTAGTGTGATAGAAAGCGTTAGGAGAAATATGTTGATGTGGTTTGGCCCATGTGGAGAGGATGGAGAGAGAAAGAGTCTAACGAGGAGAGTGTAAGCAAGTGAGGTGGAGTGTGGGAGTGGAAGGGGGAGGAGGGATGAGATGGAGGGATGGAGTGGAGAGGTATTATGAGAGAGGGGGATGTCCGGCTGGGAGCAGGGTAGTGAAGCGGCATTGGATAGGGCGACATGGAGGCGATTGGTGTGTGGCCACCCCTTACGGGATTGGAGGAGTCTGGCAATAGATAGATAACTTACGTAAACTAAAACATATTGTTGAAATAGTGATGCTAATGATGAAGTTGGTTAATCTAGGCTAGATAAGATAAATGAGGCATTGTAAGGACGTGTATCGGTATATGACCCACACTACGGTAAGATGGGCTGAAATACATACAATTTAATTACATACGTAAGAAATATAACAAAGGATCGCACAAAACAGATTGCCACGCTCATTCCATATCAAAAGAAACGCAGCGGCAGAATGTGTGACATCATTACCAGAAGACTCGCATAATTCAGCTAACGTTCATCCACACACACGTTCACCTCCCCTCACACACACACACACACAAACACACACACCATCACACAAACACTCACCAACACCCACACACCCACCTACACCCACACATCCACGTTCACCCACACACCCACATTCACCCACACACTACATCCACGTTCACCCACACATCCACACACCCACGTTCTACCCACACATCCACACACCCACGTCTACCCAAACACACACACACACACACACACACACACACACACACACACACAACACACACACGTTCACCCACAATCGGTAGAGAGGTGTGCGCTGCATTACCAACGGACCCAGGTTCAAATCCCTGCTTGGGCAGGGAACAGTTTAAGGATTTGAATTTCATTAAAATCAGGCTTCACTGATCTACCAAAAACCCCACCGTCATGTCGTTAAAAATACCACCGCTAATACCAATACACCATTCCTGTATGCAGACAGCCCTAGCATGTATTCAATATGGACGGTGGGTGTTAGGGCGCCGAAGTGGTGACATGTAGAGGTGTATAGTATCAAGGAGTGACCTGCTGGGCCTTGATAGCAGGCTGTAAGCCCTATGCCCAAGAAGTCGGACACATAGAAAAAAAAACACGTTCACCCACACACCCACATTCACCACTCACAGCCATATTACCTACTACACCCACACACACCCATGTCCCACCACGCTCACCTCACATTCGCCCACACATCCACATTACACTCCGCATCCATATTCGCCCACATAACTACATTCCCCCACGTACACCTGCACACCTACTCGCTTTCTCCCCACACCTTTACTCCCTTAATGATGTCCCCCCGTGGAATTTGTAACCTCACTGTAGCCGTATTTCTTTGTATTAACATTGAATTACAGGACTTGGTCGCATCTAACATCTGTGCTGACGGGGTACTGGCGCAGTATTTCACACGTTCTATGTTAAACCAGTGGATTTGCAGACGAGAGTGGTTTGAGAAGCTTTAGGGCAGGGCTATAAGACCAACTGGCAAGTGCCTACGGGCCAAATTCAGCCTTTGAGTCATGTCCTTCATTGATCAGTTTGACAGACTCCTGAAGAAATGCAAATAAATCGACAACATAAATTAGAATATTTTGCATTTTTCATTTTACATTTGCGCTTAATCTAGAGAATGTACAAAGCAAATTATACATGAATGTTTCGTTTCGCTGTATGTATAAGTGTTTACATGGAAGTTGAAAAAGGAGCTATAATGTCTGACTCTTTATGCTCAATCTGAGTTTCATAATCCGGTCCCACTCCTAAAAGTACTTTTAATAGCTCTACATATGGTGTGTGGTGCCGTATGTGGGTGTGAGTGAGGGTGGGGAGTTTTGGAGCTGGGGGTGGGGAAGGGGGATTGGTGTGTGTGGGGGGGTGTGGGAGTGTGGGTGTGTAGGGGATTCTGGGTGTGGGTGTGGAAGTGTGTAGGGGATATGTGGGTGTGTGAGAATGTTATTGGGTGGGGGAACAGTGAAAAAATGAGAAACAAACACGTCAAGAAAAAGAACCCAGACAGTCCAGCATGAAAAAACATCCAGCCAGTCCAACAAGAAAAAGTACCCAGACAGTCCAACAAGAAAAAACACCAAGACAGTCCAGCAAGAAAAACACCCAGACAGTCCAACAAGAAAAAACACCCAGACAGTCCAACAAGAAAAACACCCAGACAGTCCAACAAGAAAAACACGCAGACAGTCCAACAAGAGAAACACCCAGACAGTCCAACAAGAGAAAGCACCCAGACAGTCCAACAAGAGAAAGCACCCAGACAGTCCAACAAGAGAAAGCACCCAGACAGTCCAACACCCGCTCCGTAGCATCGCTCTAAAGGCAAGTCCACAGGGTCATTGAACGCCTGTGATCTTGGAATGTGGTAATGAAAAAAAAAAAAAAAAAAAAGCTGCTAAGTAATCGTGTAGATGTGATGAATTACAGCAACTTTCCCTCTTCTGATCCACTGTTTATACCGCCCTTCATGATCATGCATCGAAGCCAATGAACCACATCCTCCAACACGACCGCTTCCACCTGAGTCGTATACAGATCCATTAAGGACAAAACTTTGACCTCTCCTCAGCTCCCTGTGCCCTTGATCTTAGAAGGATTGCCCTCAAGATCTAATGACTTCATCCTTACCTAATGAATAATCCATTCACAAAGTTTGGTCCAAGTCAAATGAATACCGATGACGTTGATCTTACTATATGACCTTGACCTTTGGCTTATTATATCTTCGCACCAAAATCATCCAAACCGAAGCAAAATTACGAATTAAAGGCTGCATGCTTAAGCCATGCCTTTTGCCATTTGCTTATGGCCCATTTTTCTCTCGAAATTGAATCTCTTTGCTCCTTTTTACCCATAACCCTTTCACCGAGTTTGCTCAAAATCAGATGAAAATTGTTCTAATTGAGATTTGATCCTGGACCTTTGAGCGCTTCACCCATTTTGAATCACCTTTCCTGATGTGGCCCTTAATCGCTTTGCCAGATTTGGTACAGATCCATCCAACTGCTTTTCCATAACCCTGGTAACAGACAGACAGACAAAAAAACAAGGAGGACCGAACACATAACCCCCTTGCGCATCTGCACTCGGGTGTAAAAATAATATTAGATAAGGGAAAGCCATGGGAAAAACAGAAAAAGTTAATTAGAAGGAAAGTAGCATATATGTAAGAGCAGGAAGTCCTTATGGACTTCAGATGAAGTAGAATACATTTTGAGGATGGGTTATCATGCATATATAAGTAGCTACTCAGCCCACCCATCCTAGCACCTGCCATCACACACACACACACACACACACACACACACACACACAATCACCACCTTATAGCCTGACTTCTCCCAAAACGCCATTTATTTATCATGTAATTCCTGGAAGAGCAAAGAATAATAATAGCATGCTTGATGATCCGCCACAAGAAGTCATCACACACATCAAATATTCCTTTACACTTCACACGGCACTCATGAGGGAAGGAAATCAGAGGGGAAAATGGAAAACAACGTGTGTGTGTGTGTGTGTGTGTGTGTGTGTGTGTGTGTGTGTGTGTGTGTGTGTGTGTGTGTGTGTGTGAGAGAGAGAGAGAGAGAGAGAGAGAGAGAGAGAAAGACAGACAGACAGACAGACAGAGAGGCAAGGTACCGAAAGCTTAGGGGAAAAAAAATGGATAGAAAAGGAAGAAGGTGGAACAGTTGGGATTAAAGGAGTGAAAATATGTAGAAGAAAGAGAAGAAGGTAGGAAAGGGTTAAAATGAGAAGATTGGTTGGAGGGTGAGATGAATGGAGGAATCGGTAAAACCTGAAAGATGAAAGCAATGAAAATAGGAGACGCAAGAAGTGAGGAGGAATAGGGAAGGGAAGAAAATGATGGAGGTAGGATGGAGGGAGGAAGAAGAGGTCGAGATATAAAGTTCATTTTCTATTCCATCCAACATTGCAGTAAGGTCACAATGAAGAGGCTTAGGTGAAACATCGTATTACACAAACAGGTTTATCATCTATCTATCTCTCTATATACCTAGACTGTTTCCCATCTAACGGGGGGTAGCCAAGACAGTACGACACACTCACCAAAACACTCATCCAAAGACACACATTTACTCGTACCTTAGCCTCAAAGGGAAGATGGGACCACTCCTCACCGCATCACACTGCACGAGGATCAACTGAGCAGTGCAGTCCAGCGACATAATTATCTACTTATAGCAAAATCGAGGAGGAAAAACCAAACCCCAGTTTACAGTAACACAGCAAGTTGTGTGTGGATATTTTGTTATGGTGTACTTTGGAAAACCGTTTTATTTAATTATTTATCACAGTGGAATAATCTAGACCTAATTTTTTACCCTGTTTTATTATATTTTCGTCGTATGTTCTTTGTCGTTGAAGGAAGAGTGGCAAGTCTTAAGATCGATAGATTCGTTCAAGGGTAGATGGAACAAAATAATGCCTTTGGTCCTTACAGCGGTCAGGGAAATGCAGTCTCTGCTACCGTTATTTACTAGTTTCTTTTCGCAAACTAAACGCATTTGTTTTGAGCACGTTACATGTCTCTCGAATTTGGCCACTTTGAGAAATTTGATATTGTACTTCCGATGATCTGTATATTATTTCCTTGCTTTGAACACTTTCATGGAAGACCGTGAGCATACTTCTTTATAGCTGCAGTCAGCCTTCGATTTTTTTAAAGCAGATTTTTTACCAGAAGTATTTCCGCATGAGAAGAATGGAAGCGCAATTTCAAAACAGCCTGGTTATATCTTTTTTCGTCCTTGTTTCTTATTTATTCTTTCCATGCATTTTAAATGTATATGCTTGTTACAATTTAGGATATTCCAACGTGCTTGAAGAAGTCTCTATGGTCATTTATAGTAGTGCCATTTGCTTGCATATATCCTTATTCTTCCATTAGTATGTGATATTTAAATGGTATATTGCATCTTGATAGGAGAAATTCATGGTATATTGCACTGTCCAGGTGTTTAATAGACCACCATGCCTGTTCTATAAATACCAGCGCTGCCTCTGTCAACGTGTTACCCCTCCAGACACAAGGAGAGAGGCGGATGGCATCTGTTGTGGCGCAGCGAGGTGTGCAAGGAGTGGTGGTGGTGGTGATGGTGGGGACATTGTTCAGCACTCTCACCACACAGCCGTTTCCACACGCCATTTCCACATTCTTGCTACACACACACACACACACACACACACACACACACACACGCACGCACACACACGCACACACGCACGCACGCGCGCGCGCGCGTTCTCGCTTGCCATCTGGTAGACGGGAGTTCGCGCCTCGCTCAGGTTGCGAAAAGTTTCACTGACGATGTGGGTGGTTACTATCCCCCTTGAGCAAGGGAACGGGTGTATGCGTGTGAAGGTCAAAGCCTTGTCCTTAGATCGGACTATATGAGCTCTCAGCTCCTTTCCGGGAGGGTAAAAGTTGACGATCACGACCATCAAGTGATCCTGACCGACCCGGTGAATTACACATACACACACACACACACACACACACACACACACTGCACGTTACGTCCACACACATCACACAAAATCTGACTCTGTATTGCAACCTTCTTCCCTTCCTGGTCTTCTCTCTTCCCTTTCTTCCCACGACGTTCTTTTGTTACCTTTATTCCGTATTGCTCTGCCTCTCACCTCACTCCCCCAGCGTTACCTTACTATTTAAAAGGATTCAGTAAATTACATAGGAAAGCAGACAGCAATAAAAAAAACATGGTCTTCTCGAGGATGTTTGTTAGAGAAGATTATAACTATGATATATAACTCTCTCTCTCTCTCTCTCTCTCTCTCTCTCTCTCTCTCTCTCTCTCTCTCTCAGCATGCAGGGGGAACTTAAACAAAATCTTCTAATATTACTACACATACGCTAGTCAACCTCTTCAGTTCGTAAGTCGTCTTTTTCATTACCTTTGTCCTTCCCCCAGGAGAGCCTTCAGGTCACGGCAGCCTCTTAGATGTAAACAGATTGATGGAGGCTTAGAAGTAGTAGTGGTGGTAGTAGTAGTAGCAGTAGCAGCAACAGCAGCAGTAGTAGTAGTAGTAGTAGTAATAGTAGTAGTAGTAGTAATCTAGTAGTAGTAGCAGTAGTAATGTAGTAGTAGTAGTAGTAGTAGTTTCTCTATCAACACCAAACTACATGCACAGTACACACTACACTTCCGTTTCAAAAATAAAAAAACAAATCCTGGCTGCACCACACCGCCTTGGCGCCCCGGGGGGGGGGGGGGGACCATAAATGCCCCCACCTTCAGCCCCTTTCCTGGTGACGACTCGAGCTGCCTGGAACCACTGTCTGACTCACTCCTTCTTCAATTCTGCAACATTCGCGGCCTTTCCTCTAACTTTCTCTCTGTTGAGCACCACCTCACCTCCTATTATCCTCACCTTCTTTTTCTAACTGAGACTCAGCTGTCTGAGGCAACTGACAGAAAACTCTTTTCGTATCCTCCTATTTTCTCTATACTTGTTTCAAAGCCAAAGGTGGCTGTTGTGTATATATACGCAACGACTTAACTTGCTCTCGTGTTCCTGAACTCGATTCTTCTGAATTCTCTACGCTCTGGCTTCGGTTTTCCTGTCATTCTCTGACTAAATATATCTGAACTGTTTACTTATCCCCTAATTCTATTGACTATCAAAAATTCTTCGACTATCTTACTTCTACAATGGAACACATTCTAACCATTTCTCTTTTCTCTGAAATCTCCATTCTAGGAGATTTGAATGTTCACCACCACCTTTGGCTCTCCTCTCCTTTCACTGCTCCACCTGGTGAACAAGCCTACATCTTTTCGATCCTTAATGACCTAGAGCAGCTTGTACAGCACCCTTCCCGTATCCCTGACAGCCTTGGAGAGAGCTCTAACATACTTGGCATCTTCATTGCAACTAATCCTTCTGCTTACACTGTTAATCTTTTCTCTCCGTTGGGCTCCTCCGATCACAACCTTATTACCTTAACCTGTCCTCTTGCTCCAGTACGGACTGTGGACCCTCCAAAGAAACGTCGTCTGAGGCACTTTGGAGCTGCGGATTGGGAGGCCCTCAGGCAGTACTTCTTTGATTTTCCCTGGAATGATTATTGCTTCCATGACCGGGAGCCATCTGAGTGTGCCTTGTGCATTATGGAGGTTATTCTCTCGGGCTTAGCCTCCTTCAAGCGTAAGAACTGCACTTTTGGCAGTTACTGATACAATCAAGAAGTCTTACTGTACCCTGTCTGAAGTATTCGCTTGCGTAGGAGTCGCGCCACATACAGCTCTTCTAGACAAGGTAGAACCAAGGGCTTTTTTCCACATCATCCATCTTTTCTCATTGCCTCCCTTCAACCTCTTTCTTTTCGCCATAGAGTTGCATCTTTAGCTTTGTTCTGTCGATATTTCAATGACCATTGTTTAAGTCCTTTTTTGCAAGAGGCACGTAGCACACCCGTCTGGTATTACACTCTCCCATTTTCTGTCCAACTCTCTAGTGCAAAAGTTAACTTATACTCTCAGTCGTTCATGTATGCAACAGATCAACTCCGGAACTGTCTTCCCAGTCTGCATTTCCCTCTGCCTATGAGCCCCTGATCTTTGAAACGCAGTGTGTCAAGATACCTCGAACAGATCTTGAGTTTGGACTCCCTTTGTTGCTTTTCCTGGGAATGGAAAATTTGAGTGCGTTTAGCCTTTAGTTCTTTCTTCTTTGCGTTAAACACACACACACACACACACACACACACACACACACACACACACACACACACACACACACACACTATTAGATTTCCTTCCTTCCTTTTACATCAGGTATCACTTTTAGAGTGATGTTTCGCGTTCGTGTGAGCGAGTGTGCGTGCTTGCGTGCTTGTGTGTGTGTGTGTGTGTGTGTGTGTGTGTGTGTGTGTGTGTGTGTGTGTGCACGCGCTTACATCATTTTTTTCCCCACCTTACTTTCCAGTTTTAGTGTTTTTTCCCCAGAAATATTCATCTTCCCAGTCGGACATAATACACCCGCGACCCACACAACAGACACACCACACACACAACAAACAAACACAACCAAATACAACACCCACCCACCCACCCACCCACACACACACACACACACACACAC